>NW_022872919.1:0-300000 GCF_900324485.2 Mastacembelus armatus | reverse complement strand
GTCCCCCCCCCCCCCCGGTTTGGTTTTAAAAATACCAAATTTTGGTGATGCTGAGCAGTCTGGAGCAGCAGTAGTCAGTATGGTTGTCATAGTGATGGGGGATGAAAATGGCCTACTGCTTAGTAGGCCGTTTGAATAGAGTTGTTCACTTCAAATGTTACTCCAGCAGAATGCAGTTCACCTTCAAGACGCTCATGATACTTTCAGGACCAACTGCGCATCCAGATGTGCACCTAACGGCATGCATTGAAAAGGTCTGCATGTTAATACTAGTGTTTATAGTCGTAGCTTGTACTCATGGCCTGAACATTCCTATGGGAGCTCAACTACACAATATCTCAGAAAGAGACGCAGAATGACCCAAAAAGACAGAAAACATCCCCAAAAAGACAGAAAACATCCCCAAAAAGACACTAAACAACTGAAAGGAGCTGCAAAATGACCTCAACACGATCAAAGTGGTGTAAAATGTCTTCATAGACACAAAGCAAGATACTCTAAAAAGCTGCAAGATCTAAAGTGACAGAAAAAGACCACAAAGCTGCAAAGACACCACAGACACAAACATCTCTAAAGAGGTTCTCTTTCAGTCTTGGGTCTTGCCTTCATGTGGGAGGGTGGAGGCCTTGTACATGTCTGTGCCCAGAGGCTGTTGTGTCATAATCCGTCCATGCTTGTACTGTATGGGTGGTTCAGCAGAGTAACCCTGTCATTTGCCATTTGCTGACACAGGAACTGGAAATCCTGCCACACTTTCTTCTGGTTGTGACTGTCTCACAGCTGAAAGTCAGTGTGTGTTTAAAGGCAGATCTGTTGTTCAATCTGACTTTTCTGAGAATTTAAGTGAAATTATACTCGTATTGTAAATTAAATTCAAAATATGATATAAGGTTAAACGTGACATTAAAGGTAAATTTTAAGGTGCTTGTGCTGACATGAGCTGAAGTCGTTTTGAAGTAAATACCAGCGTTTTGTGAAAGTTGGCAGCTTCTTCATTAGCTTCATGAAACTACTCATCAGGTGATATGTTACAGCTTTTTGCCTGTAAACATATAAACACAAGCTAAACAGTCTGATAGTGAGTGTATCGTTTTATCACTTGTCGGTTCCTTCCTTCTTTTAGTTGTTGTTTTCATTTGCTCCAACTTATTGCCAGTTTCTTCTCTTACAGTAACCATCATCCCATCCCATGGGTGAAAGAGTATCTGCTCTGGCATGTGTTTCAGGTTGCAGCTGAGCTCTTCAGCTATTACTGGATGGCATCTCTGGCAGAAGTCCCTGCTGCCATGGTTGCCACCTCAAGGCTCATGTCTCTTAGTCACCAGGGCAGAAATGTAACCTAATCAGGTGTTTGCTGCTCCCAGTACAGAAGCACTTTGCACTTCTTACAGAGTATGGACCCCCTGTTTTGTACAAAACCACATGTGGACAAGCACCTTATGTGAGCCATGTCGTTTTCACAGAACTACATTTCTGATTAACTCTTTTTGTTGCTTTGGGCAGTGAAATTAATTTCCCATCAGCCCTCGTCTTCCTTTTACTGTTTGATCTTGGCAAAGTAACCAGGAAATGCAGCAGTTGCCTAAAGGTTAGAGAGCATGCCTGTTACGTAGAGATATGCTGGTTTGCTCCCCCAGAGTCCGAGACTTTGTAGAGAGAGACCGAGACCCTCTCTCCGCCACCACTAGTGCTCCTGAGCAAGTGGGTTATTTTAGACTTGCTCAATGGACTGCTCAATGCCAAATGCTACTAGCTGTGGTTATTTTTAGTGTCCTATCCAAGTGTGTTTGTGTGCGTGTGTAACTGTTGCTACCAAAGCCTTCATGTGCATCACAAACATGACTTTGTGTGTGTGAGGTAGAAGTTGTGGTTGTCTTAACCTGACAGCGGATATTAATTGGGCTTGGCTTTGGCATAAATCGAATCACCGACCAAAATGAACAAAAAGGGAATGAGTGAGTACAGATTTGCCAGATCTTCTAAAGAAAGCATTAGCCCCACCCTTGTATATTAAAGACAGGAGCTTTGAAGATCTAGCAGCATTTGGCAGTAACTCTATCTATTCCCATGGTCCTGAACAAATGCTGTTCACATTGCTCGACAAATTTGTTGTTTGTTGACAAATTTCCACATTTGTACCACTCAACAGATTATTTTTGTCCCTGTGTTGTTGTGGTTTGTGAAAATAATCCTGAGCTGGAATTCCCCGGGAAGTGACTGGGGAGCAGTTCGGAGCTTTGTCGAGCAGACGTGAGCGAACATTCAGGGAGTGGTGGAAATGTATTCCACCCCTCCGCTCCTCCTCAGCCCTCCTGCAGCTATTCTTGGTTTTCCCATAAGGATAAATTCTTGCAACAAATGTTTGACTTGCATGGGGAGTAACCCCGTCCTGCAGGCTGAGGGGCTGAAATGGCCCCAGTGTTGCAGAAAAGAAATAGGCTGAAATAGCTGAAATCCATGGGACCACTCACAATTAGTCATTGAGTCTCGAAGGATCACTCCGCAGGCGGATTTGGCAGTTTTCTTTTCCGCTCTGCCATGATGATGGGTCTCTGTGGGCTGGCTATTTGACACCAGGTTTGCTTTGACTAATGAAGTGATTGATTAATGGTTTTTGTTAATATGTGAAATGTCAAATCTAAACCAATCACAACAACAAGGTGTCAGAGCCTCCAGTGTATGTGTTAAATACTCACACTCCCAAACATCCCTGCACATTCAAATGAAAAGAAATAAGCTACAATTAGTCAGTTTTGTACATAAAACATAAAATCCAACATCATTCAGACGTATAGTTTGTTAAATAATGTCTATGGTGAAGGGACCTGTTTCATTTCAATTAGCATTAGTCACAATATCAATATAATGTTGAGTCTAGCTTATTCTTATCATGTTCATAATGTAATGGGTGTGTAACACAGGTGTCTTTAAGTTATCAAAAACACATGTTGTTTTTTGGTTGGTAGATAAATGTTGAAATAAGGGCCTTATTGTTTAAACTGTGTCATATTCTCCTGGTCAGTGTAGACCAAAGCAGAGGTCCTGCTATCCAAGCTGTGTAGTGCTGCCCCTGATGAACAGACTGATCTCCAGCTCCAAAACTCGGGACCGTCCCTTTTGAAATTTGCATGAGTTACTATGCCGCAGCTCGTGGAGAGCGTGCACACAGGTTAAGCCAACTTTTTCAGTCTTCATCCGTCAGATGTCACCAACAAAGACTCCAAAGGAGATTTTCTAATTCCCTGTAACTGAATTTGTTTGGCAGGTCATTGTTTTGCCTGGTAATTGAAAACGATTATCTGGAAAGTCAGAGACGAAAGTGCGTCGTTGCTCTGAATGTCATTGCTCCTTTTCTTTTTTTTTTTTAGCTTGTGTTTCCATTTATTCTCGACGTGTTTGTTTGTTCCTCAGTGATTAGTATCCAGCTTTGTGTTTTATCAGTCAATGAATCAGGGTGCAAGGTGCATGTTGACAAATACGGCACCGTCACACACGGTGACGTTCGACCACGGGCAGGCAAAAATGTTTAAACCCAATTTGGAAAAGCAAGAAGAACCTTGTCTCTTTAAAATCTGTTTAAATGATTTGGAAATGACAATAGTAATAATTAATTCTTTCTTCTTTTGAGCCTTTACGAGACAATCTGCTTAGTCCTGTTCCTTCTCTTGCTCTGCCACTTTGTACTCTTCTGAGACATATCCAACCTGACACTGCAAAATTCTGCAGGTGGCACCAGAAATAGCACTTTAAGTGGCCCTTAATGTATGACTGTTCCACGATGATACTGTCGGCGCTGCTCGCCCTTGGCTGAAGCCTTTCTGTCTAGAACAGACCTGCTCACACTCCTCCCCACCTCCCCCCGAGCCTCTGATGCTGCTTGTGGAGGTTGTAGAGTTTGAATAGAGCTATATAAGGGAAACTATTCTCTGTTTATTAGTTAAAGGAGAGTATGTCGGAGCGCTGCCAGGCCTCTCAGAGTAGAGAATGGGGACAGAAAGAAGACTAGGCCCCACTTAAAGGGACTACTCTGCAATGTAGAGCTGTAAACACTGCTTTTTTTTTTTTTTTTTTTTTTTTTTTTTTTTTTTTAAGGTGGTGTTATTAGCAGGACAACTGGCTTAGATTACATGTGGAAAGCTCAGTGTTAATCAAGTAGCTGAAAATAGCTTCTTATTTGTGCACCGTGCTATAAGCAGTGCTCGCTAATGCTACTAGCCTCGAGGCTGCAGCGGTTATATTACCTGCCTCTCTGGTTGGCAGCAGAGTGATGAGCTGTGGAGACTGCTGGAGACAGGCCACCCACCTGCAGCAGGCGACTGCTCTGCTCACGTTTTAGTAGGTGTGTCCTGGCTGTGTGATCACCTCAGCAAACCATAGAGGACATTTTAGGACTGAGATTACATCTTTCTCTTTTGATCCATCCTGACCTGATGGGACATTGCAGCTGTGCCATTTAATGTCTCTGAGGGCATCTCCCTGAAGAGATTCTTCATTTATTTTTACTGAAGCTGCTCTTTCTTGCTCTGGAGCACAGTCTGTCTCAGGCCTGCACCTGGAAATGTCACCGTCTGACATTATTTCCACTCATTAACACGGCATAGGAAGGCAGCAGTAGAGTTGCAGTGATGAGGACATCTGCTGCACACAGCTCCTGAATGTTGTTGAACAAAGCCTTACCCTCCAACTTGTTGGTGTTTTTTCTTGGAGTAGGATGAATGCTTCATAAATACTAGATGTTTATTTCCAAATGTCACCGTCTGCAAACAGCTGCGTCAGAATCTATTGCTTGGCCAGTTTAAAATAAGATTGTGTGTGGAGTTTAAAGTTGTTATGTGCATTTTTTTTTTTTTCCATACCAACATGTCTGTGGAGAGCTTGTACTCCAGCTGGCAAACAGACAAATGCTGCATTGTCAGATTCCTCTCTTTAGATGGACTCAGGGTTTTGTCTTTTGGGCTCGGGGGAGAATGCCAGCCTTGTCCTCAGATGGGTTACTTATCTCCCCAATGCAGAGCACACCCTCGGGGAACTGCAGGAGGGGGCATCCTTACCCACTCCTTCACCTCCTCAACACAACAACCGAAAGTCATCTCTCCCTCATAGGACTGAGTTCCCCATTTGTTAGTTAAACTATTAGCTGACGACAGGTGCTCGCTCAATTAGCTACAAGATTATCTGTGTGTGTTAGGCTGGTATGTAAACACCAGGTGGGAAATTTAGTGCTGGCTGCTCTTAAGGGAATGGTCATGCAGAGAGACTGGTTCTGAACTGGCAACATTCATTGGCTGCTATTTAAAACCCAGTTACAAGTGGCAGATGTGAAATAAATCTGTTTTCCCTGATTTCAAGTGCAGCCTGTTCACTGTTTTTGTTTATTTAACCTTTGTTGCCAAGTTTTATATGGTCATGCAGCTGTGAGAGCAGGTGAACACTTCTGAGCAACCTGGCATCCCTGTGCATTTCACACTGACCCACATACCACAGCAGGAACTTCTTAAGGCAGCCTGTGTTTACATGAAGCAGACACACACTTGTTTTTATCAGAGTGATCACATTGCTACTTTAATGTAGTTGTGATTTCTTGCTGCTGTAGCACCTGAATTTCTCAATCAATAAAGTAAATCTGCAAACACATCCGTATCTGTACTCTCAAAAATACCTTCTGTTGTCACTTTTGGTTGCATGTTTGTCTTTAGCTGGTGCTAAAGGTTTCCCTTCTCAAAAATAATTCATCATAGTTGAGCTTGTCATCCTGACTGTAGTAATCCCAGCGTTCTGCAGCATGCATTGACTCCATGGTGCTGCCGTCCTCCCCCCTCTCCCTGCCTTTGGTGCAGTTGTGGTATTCACGCTGAAAGATAAGCTGTCCTGGAGTCTGCTGACCTAGCACGAAACAGTAGCACCCTAGCAGCTGCTCCCCCCACTGAAGAAAAAAACCTCAGCTCAGTGTACCACAACGCCTTCCCTCTTTATCTCACTTTTTTTTTTCTTTTACCACCTGAATCTGCCCCTCTCTTAGTTTCTCTCACCTCTATCTCTGTTTCATCACCCCACCCATGCTCCTCAGCCCTGAGGCCAGCGAGCATGTCAACACCCCGGCTGCAGCCTAGTCACTGGGATGAAATACAGCGGCTGCCTTGCCGTGCTGTAAATCAGCAGCACACATCTGGTAAATGGATGAAGGCTGGTGTATTGATGGACACAATATTCCCATTGCCTGCATGACATTTTGAATGTTTCTCATTGCCTTCGTCTGGGTCTGTCAGAAACTGACTCCTCATTCGTGATTTGTGATGATTGGAAATGGGTCACATGACACTCATTTAGCAGCAGTTTAGCATCACAGTCGATTACCTGCTAGTAATAAATGGCTTGAGATTGTTTATGTGCAATTAAACGGTTACGACAATGCCGCGGGAGAAAAATCGACCTAAAAAGGATTTTCGGTCTAATGCTTTCACATCGTACATGCTCAGAAGACTGTAGCCTACATTTAGTGCCATCTGCTTGTCAATTACACTTTGGTTCATTAGATTATTGGACTAATCAAACTATGACGGTGCATTTTGCAGTTGTAAAAAGTTGCTTTGACACAACTTGTTATGCAGTTTAGTCTATAAACCAGCTTATTAAAATGGCTGAGCAGGACCTGATTTCAGGAGGGATTTTCCACAAATAGAAAGTGTGTTAGGTTACATGATCCAAGGGTGGAATCAGTGAGGGGACCAGTCGTGTTTCTAGCAGAATGATTGGATTCATGTTTTAGGCAATAAGTTGAAATGGAGGGTCACACAGTGGCCAATGCAAATTCTCAATACTACAAGAAATTACCGAACTTGAATGTTGAATGTCTGACGGGTGCACCCTCACTGTGGATCTCTTCTCATTATTTCTTTAGATGCGAAGTCAAGACCTTTGCCATTTAAATGGCCTGCAACCAGGCACGTTTCAAGCTCTCCATCTTTACAGAATGGAAACTGAAAAGCAAGTGGTGCATGTTCACAGTCCTGTGCGTCGGTCATTGCCACCTGTCTCCGCAAACAATGCAGAGTATTTACCGTGTATGAGGTGAATTGGGAGCAGCTCCTGGCTGCTCCTAACAATAGAACTGACAAGCAAAGGGCCAGGCTTTTACTTTCCACGCAGCATGGAAAAACCAGCCCTGGGGTTGCTGGATTGTTGACCCACAATAGGTGGCTGCAGCCCTGTAAGGCAGTTTACCTCCCGTTATGTTTTTTTTCTTCTCCTTTAGCGTCCCCGAGCCTCTGCCCAGCCACCAGGCCTCTTTTTAATTGGTTCCCCCTGCTGCTTGTCAACTTTCCTGCCTGGGATTTGTTCACATTAACTCACCCTGGAATTGTGGTTGACTTTTCAAAAAGTGTGTCACTTGTAGAAGGGCACTCATCCATTTAGAAAATCTGAACTGCAAAAGCAGATAATGGAACAGATAAGGAGTGGCAGAGCAGTGCTTATCCTAATTAAAATGTATCTCAGTCCATATAGGAGCTGACTGAATTAGGATTTGAAGGCCAAAGCGGCTGCAGCTACAGTTGCAGACGGTGCAGTGTCTGCTTGCAGTGGTCCACCCAATGAGCGGATTAGAGGGTGCCCGTCACTCCACGGCTGAGATGCAAAAGAAGATTAGATCAGCAGCTCATGAAGAGGGCTGGTCAGCCCTAATCTGCAGGACTGCTGGACTGAGACACTGCCTCTTAAAGTGGGCTTTAATTTAGCTTCGAAGAGATGTACTCACTCCTCAGGCTTTTTTTATGGGTCACCTGTTAAGATGAATTCAAGAGTGAGGCAGAGCAGATATAGCAACCAGCATGTGAGGTGTCCTGTTATGTAGTAAAATATGGACACACATGCACAGAACAGCTCCCTCTAATCACATCAGTAGCTGTGATGTCATTTCTCATGCAGCCGAGGTTGGTTTTTAGTAGCAGCAGTGGACAGTAAACATCATCACCATAAATGGAGCCAGTTCACTGTGTATAGTAGCTTTTTACCTTCACCCAACAGGGACATATACAGCATGTGTGTCTGACTGGAATACTGAACCTAACTCCCAGTCCCAGTCACAGTGTGGGTTGCTTTTACATCCACATTGGCATCTCAGCTCCGGGTGCTGTAGAGGTTTCGTGAAGGTGACCGGGTGGTGTAGCCAGAGCTCAGTATCGATTGTTTTCTATCCTGGAGTGCAGAACTGGGATTAGATTCGAGCTGCTCTGCTGTGCCACGTCTTAGCAGCTTGTTTCTTCTTGACCAGCGTGGCCTGATTTAAACATCACATCAGGTCCCACATTAGTTAACTCATCGTTTAAATAAACGACACGGTGTAGACTTAAACCTCTCTGACCCATATGAATATGCAGTCGCGTGTGGTGGTGCTAAGTGTCACTTTAATCTCATCTCTGGAAGAGAAATGGCTTTTCTGACACGACCTTCCTGTCGCGCTCGGACACTTTAAGGGAATTCTGCGCCGCAGCGTTACGGGTGCTGGTCAAAGCGTCAACTCAAAGGAAGTGGGTGATAATGCATATGAGTGAAACACACAGGCTTTAATGAATAGTGAAATTGAAATCATTCCTTTTAATGTATCTTGAAAAACGTGTGCATTCTGATGTGAATGTGAAGAGTTAATGGGTTGTTTATGTGATGAAACTGCATTTCTGTGTGTCACGTTATTTACTGCTACTGAGCAGAGGAACAGTGTAAATGCTATTTGCTTGGACTATTAGTGCAAGGTAATGTAAGGTTCAGAGAGCAATCACTTGAAACGTTGTGGAAATTTGATTAAAGGCCATAAGGAACAGCTCAGATAATCCTCTGATTTTCAGTTCCTTGTTTCCTTTTCCACAGTAACTAGCAGCCCCAGCCTCTCCTGCCTCTTATAGCCCTGAATCTGAGCTTCCAGGATTTATGCCTGTCTCTCCTAACATTACAGTATGAAAATAAGTTGCCTGGAAATACTGATGTTTTAATGGGAACACTTTATCTCATTTAAAAATAGTGTGGTTTTTTTTTTCACATTTCGTATTCTTGTTTCTTTCTGTTCTTGAGCTTTTGAAAATCTCCCACTTCACTTATACATAAGAGCAACAGGACAAGGTGAAAAAAAAAAAAAACACATGTAAATGACAAATGTACACACACTGTTACCCCTCCACTAGATTAGATGAGTTCGAGTCCATTCATGGAACTGGGAGTTGGCCTGAACAGGCACAAGGCGTCTGTGTAATTGAATTAGCAGAGGAGGCCTCCCCTTTCGTCTCTGGAAGGCCAAGACTCCCGAGAGACGGTCGAGGAGTTGCCTTGTATAGAAAATAGACCGACCTGCCTATACTGTGTGTGTGTGTGTGTGTGTGTGTGTGTGTGTGTGTGTGTGTGTGTGTGTGTGTGTGTGTGTGTGTGTGTGTGTGTGTGTGTGTGTGTGTGTGTGTGTGTGTGTGTGTGTGTGTGTGTGCATCATTGCCTATTTCTGTGGGTAAATGTGGATGTGTGGTGTTTGATTTCCAAAGATTATCTCTGCCTAGACCTCATTATTTGGTGTGTTTGGAAACAGGGTTCCTGACCCTGTAACCTCTAATGGAGAGGCTATGCAACAACTGTGTACTTGTGTGTGTGTGTGTGTGTGTGTGTGTGTATCTATCTATATATATATGTGTGTGTGTGTGTCTGCGTGTGTCTGCTCTGACGTAATGCAGAGCAACAGCTGTTCTCCAGATGTCCTCAGCTTCCCCCCAAAAAGGGGAAGAAACACTACTAGTAAGTGAATCCTGGACCCTGAGGTGCAGATGAGGCCCAGAGAATATTTGCTGCATGTCTTTGTGTGTTGGGAACATTAGTTGTGCACTGTTCATAGTTTCTGTATTCATGTTTTTCTAATTATTGAAACTATTAGTTTATTAATCAACAACTACTTTGACAGTTTTTCTGCGTGCATAGAGAAACTACATGTATCATGGATATTTGTAACAGAAAAACTTCATAATCACTGAAAGATTAGGATGAAATTCTCTTTGGATAGATTATTTTATTTATCCCAAAGGGAAATTACAATGTCACAGCAGCATAACAAATTAACAAGATGGTGTGCAAGGGAAACAATGAGGGTTTAAATTATGTACAACACTAAATGGACAATAGTAACAATACAGCCTGAAATAGACTGTGAGCTGAACATTGAATTAGAAAAAGCATTACATTATGGAGCATCTGTGAATATTAAAGTTTGGATGTTGACAAAGATGAGAGCTAATATCTGTAATGAATGTTATGAGAGGAGGAGCTTCCTGCCCCGACACAGAGTCCACAGTCCTCGTACAGGGTGATGGCTCCACTATAGAGCCGGTTCTTAAAGCAGCGCGGCCTCACTGCTGTAACACTCAGTTCCTCACAGTCTGTCCTGCTGCAGAAGAGTCAGATGGTTTGTGTTTATTAAGACTGATCCGTTATCATTAGCTCAGTGCAGGACTGGGTTCTGGTGAAACCTGGTGTCAGTCACCTTTTGAACACTGTGTGAGACTTTAGTGAGGTTCCAGCTGATATGTTGCAGTCAGTCGGGTTCCTTTTCAAGCTCTTCTTTTTCTGTAAGTCAAATTTTTCCAGAAGTTAATAAGCTCTGTACGATGGGTGCAGTGGGTAATGAGTCTCCCACCACACAATGAACCCCCCCCAACCTGGATTTATTAAGCCCAGATCCCATGGAGCCATTTAGCTAATTGCATATCTGCGTCTGCTCCTTATCTGTGAGCGTGGGGGAAGATAGCAGACGGTTAGTCAGTGGGCTTCGGTCAGTGTGAGCTGCAGGGCCGAGCTGTGATGTTTGCTCTGATTTAGGACCTTTAAGGGCCGATGGAGAAGTTTACTGATGATGGTGGAAGGAAATGATTGGATTGTCCTTGCTGCTACAGTTTAACACTCCATGGATGTGATTGCAGAGACATTTATGTCCCAGCAGAGTGACTGCTCCCAGCCAGTTGTCAGGAAAATGTGCACTAAATTAGGCCTGATTTGGATGGATTTCAGGTCATAATAAAACTTTGGCGTGCCTGAGGAAGGACTGCATTTTAGATTTAGACTGTGGGCAGTGAACTCAAAAAGCTAAATGAAATACGTTTATTCTTTCTTTCCAAATGTTTTCCAAGGAGCTGGGTGAGAAAACTGACACCGCTTTGATGTCCGTGCATTAAATCTGACGCCACAAACGGCAGCTGGTTAGCTCAGCTTTGCATAAGGAAAGCTCGCGGACTAACGTGGTGACTTTCGTAAACGTTCGGTCAGGATGGGGACAGCTGTTTCCCCCTGCCGCCAGTCTCTGGGCTAAGCTCATTGTCTCGGTATCGCTCGTCTCATCTAACTCTCAGCAAGAGAGAGTGTGTTTCCCAAAACGAATCCTATACCAGAGTCAAGTGTGTATACCAAAGGAAGTTTGTGCCAAGAGTTTGGGGGGGGAAGTGGATGGGAATGAGTAATACTTTCCCCTCAGTCAACAGCTGCCATTGATCTTTGAGGTGGCCTAGAGCGAGGGCCCCCACTTGGTTTAGTGGAGCTGCTCAGTGGCAACGGTGTGCACGACAAATCGGCTTCATGTGACGGATTCAAAAGCTAGTTTTGGTTTGATGGCTGAGGTTTTTATGTGTAACGTGTCACGATGCTGTGTTTTATTTTATCGCCCCACACCCGTCCCTCACGCTCTCGTCCTCTCGTCCGCAGTCTGGCCGTGTGTGATCCAGCTGAGGTGCTGAGATTTCACGGTGAGCAGATTTATTAAAGCTTCATATTTTGGGGCTGGAGCAAGATGTTTCCCAGGCACCATGTAGTCTGACCTGTCCCCGCTCTGTTCTCCTCTGCACCGTGTGATTAATGAACCTGCAGGACGGAGGGAACAATGAAGTCTCCAGTGGTATATTGTGCTTCCAAAGATTGCCAGCAGCGACGTGCCCCTGTGCCCCACCCTGGGAAACACCAGGGGGCCAGAGGAGTTTCCCCACTCATTCAGGTTTTCAGAGCCTTATTTCCTGTCTTTCCTTTCATTTGACAAGACCCGGTCTCAAAAATATACTGAAAGTTAATTTTGGGTTTTGGTTTTGAGTCTGAAGTGCCTTACCCCCCCCCCCCCCCCCAGGTGGTGTCTCCTAAATTAAGCATGTAGAGTTTTCCTCAAAGTAATCCACCTCAGGCTTAGAAGGAAGAATTACAGGAATGCAGAAGTCTCTTAAATAGTTTGAGATAAGGTTTCTCTCTCCTGGAGTGTGTTTTGTTTAAGTCCGGTGCTCACATTTATTCTCCTGGAGGCAAAAGGCTCAGCTTTTCTCCATTGTCACATTACTCTCAGCTCTTTGCAGGGATTCCTTTGCCATTGTGTCGATGTTTCATCTTTGAGAAAGTTTTCCTCTAATGTTTGAAGTGGGTTTCATTTAATATGAGGCCCTGTTGTTTGGCATCTGAATAACCACTTATTATGGGGTAGAAACAACAATCTGAAAACATTTGATGCATAAAGGTTTTGGTTGTTGGTTCTAACAATGGATAACACATTTTAGTTTCTAAAAGTCAGTTCCTGTTTTGTTCCAGTTTAAAGGGGATCTCCATTGATTTTCCACATGGGTCTGTTTACCAGTGTAGGGGACTGGTCTTAGCTGCTACTAACACAACACCCTGAAAGTGGAGGTGTGTTTTGGATCATGTTAGTGCCAGAATGGATTTTTTCCAGTGTTGGAGAATCTTGAAACCCTGACAAATGACAAGAAACTGGGGCTGGAAACAGGTTTGGTTTTGGCCCGTTTTACATCTACAGGTGCTGATAAGAAACATCCTGCTAATTTAAAATGAGCTCAAGCAGTTAAACAGCTATAAATACCCCTGCCAGTGAGTAGATTACATCTTGCACGGCTGCGATTAGTGTTTCCTCAACCATATCCCTTTAATCATTGGTCTTTAATGCACAGGTGCTGCTGGTCAGAGGTTAGGGGTCACCTCGGTTTTCCAGTAGTTTGAAAAATGCATGTAGTTTAATGTCAGTGTGAAATTAGCACATCACAAACACAACACAAATGAACATTTGCAGATAAAAGTAATAGGCATCTTGTGGTTTAACTAAACTGAATCTAAACATGTGACTGGTCCTAACACACCATGGATGACTCTGATATTGGCAGCACCTGCTGTTGTAGCACCCATAGGTGTCTTCCCCTCTTCACCTGGACAGTCTGCAGACTGAGCTGTCGTTCCATCGTTTGAAGCCGAGCGTCTTGTTCTTTCCTCCCACAGCCTCATTATCCCGACTCCCTTTGTCCACTGGAGCAGCCAGACCCAGTCCTGCTTCCTGCTGGGCTGGATGGTCCAAATCATGGACACCAGTCTCACAGTTTGTTGGAAGGACTCAGCCAAAGCTGGGACACCTGGAGGAAACTGTTTCCATCCATTTCCAAGGCTTCATTTCCTTCTGCTGCTGCAGGAAAGATGGAAGGAAGCCATCACTGCATCTCTGACATTTCACTTCACTTTCTGCTTTTGCCACTGAAGCACTTTCCCACTTTGCTCTGGATCAGCTCAGCTTCAGGCCTGGACCATGAGCTCTTTACATGTCAATAACAAAAAAAAAAACATTTGACCCCAAACATGTGACTGGTTGTCTGCATTAATGGATCAAATAAAAATGGCTAATTGTCAACGTCCTTCTGAAATTAGAAAAGTGAGTCAGGGAACCACTTACCTCCCTGTAAGAAACCTAAAACCTTGTGCTGCTCCTGCCAGTGTCAGCGACTCAGTGCCGCTCAGAGGACAGGCTGCTGCTGCCTGAGCTGAGGCTGAGAGTCTGATGAGTAAGCAGGTAATCAGAAACCGGACAGAGACGCTCAGCGACAGTTCGAGGCACCGACTGGCGTTTGCTGACACCAGAATTCAGATATTTGGGTCTCACTCATTTCATTATTCTCTGGTCTTTGCTACTGGGTGGATTCGCTGATGGATTAAGATACCACAGTCCTGTTGTCCTGCGATTGTATGATTTCACATACAGCACAGGTGTGATAGGCTTACTATCACCTTACCTGCAGGCTTGTCTTACTGATGTGCTATTGCTTACATCACAGTATTGTTGAGCGTGCAGCTGCAGCTCCTGAGGGGAGAGTGGACCTGTGTGACATTGAGAGCCTGCTGTCTGCTGCTGTTCCACCTTAAGAGAGTCTCTCATTTGTCCCCCATCAGTCTCCAGCCTGTCAGAGGAGCAGCTGCAGCCATGTCATTAACTCTGGCTCTGGGCATTATATTGTACAACCTGTACAAGTGTAATAACACACACTGCCTAGTGTGAAATATTTTAGTTGTCCTCTTATTGATTATTCTGGCCCACAGCATTTGATAACTTTAACTGCAGCAGCAATACTGCCACATTTACCAACACTACACTTCTTCTGTTATGTTATAAACACGGCTGATGTTACAGTTGTAGGCTGTATGCCACAGTAAGGTTTAGGACATGCAGAGTGTATAGTCACGTTTTCAGCTGTAAGAGGTGAAAGGATAATTGTTAACCATCAGTTTTTACCTCCTACAATCAAAATGATCACCCACACGTTTAAACAGCTGCAGCTAATTAATGTTTATTCCAGGAGTTGACTAAACACCAAAATAAATCTCTGGTCTGTGGTCTGCACAGTATCTGCAGGTCAGGTCTTATTAGTTAAGATGTTGTTTGTAAAATGTTTTTCTTTGTGACTCTCCAGAGACGTTATACACCCTGAATGAACGATATCTGGGATATCGGGGCACTTTGGGGACCAGTTTAATTTAATTTGTTGTATTTTAATTTTTAAAATGATTTGGCCAACAACTGGCCCATAAAGCAAAGACAGATGCCCATTGGTTCATTTTCTACACTGGGAGTCAATCAGAAGCAGGTGAGTGCACTGGTCCAATTACACTGGTACATTTCCCCACTGCATTTATTACTCAGCTGGGTGGTATCTGAACTATTGTTAGGCCATCGACGACGAAAAAATGCCAGGTCCGTTTTTTTTTTTTTGTCCCAGTCCGTTCCCGTGCACGTCTAAAATAAAACTGGTGTTTTTATTGTTAAACAGAGTGGTGGGTCTGTCTCTACATAAACAAGCTAAGAGACAGGTGTGTGAAGGCTGTGTAATGTCAAATAATAACACATAATCAGTCGAACAGTAACTGTAGTGATGACTGTAATTATGAACAATAATGATCAAATTCAACTTCTTCATATTTGCTGTTATTGTGTTTTTTTTTTTCATGATGCTTCAGAAACTTATAGAGGCATGTGTTACATATTTCTGAACCGATTCATCCAGGAACAAAGGGGCTGTAGCTGCTGTCATGAAATACTGCATCACAATATTTCTTTCAGTGTTTGCATCCAGTTTTGTGTATTATCCATGGAGACAGGAATGTCAGGGAGGTTTGGACAGGATGTTAACAGAAGGCCCCGCTCCTGCTGCTCACTGATGATGCACACTGCAGGGATACGATAAAACCATGATGTAGGCGTCACAACCTTTTGTGTTTGCAGCAGGGGGCTTTTTGAAAAGCTGCTAATAAGTTAGAATTAATGGGAGACTTGATTTCAGTGAAGCTAAATGTGGCTGATATGGTCAACGAACAAATTTCTGATATTTTATACAAAAATAAACGTAAAAAGGAGTCATTAGCATCTGTTTCAAGTTCAATCAGCAAAATAAGCCAGGTGTGTGTGTGTGTGTGTGTCTGTGTGTGTGTTGTAAGAGCAAGTAGCCTGCAGTTTTTTCACTGCACACCACATCATTGAAAACAAGCATATTTTATTTATGGATGCAATAATAATACCATATTCACCGTTCAATCATTTCTGTTCCTGCTAATGTGTGCATAGAAAAACATGATTTGGTGCCAACGCTCGTGTTTTAAGGACACTGCGCTGTTTTGGCACTGAATGCGTTTCACGGGAAAAGCAGCTGAACTGTGATATCTGTGCATTTGTGTACATGCGTTTTAAAATGTGGATTCATCTCATTAACTAGCTGTAATCTCACACTCGACAGCAAGCTTCTAACTGCTTTGCATATCTTCGTCTTGTTTTGCCTCGAGTCTGTCTTACCCTCATGTGCTGCCACATATGGCACAGCCTGTTACATGCATCTAAAAATACAGTGACTGGAGATCTCTATGGAGTGGGAACATTCCCACACTATGTGGGAGAACTTTTCTTACATTTACAGAAAATATTTAATTATCGTTGTATGTTCTGTACAATTGTCTCATAAATTTCAACCTTTTTTTTTGTTTCAGCTGTGAAGATCGGCAGACGTTTCCCTCAGCAATAAGGTAAGAACAGAAACATGCATGCACAGAGTGACTTTTAAAACGCCTGTTTGCATTGGACAGAATAAAAATTGTCTGTGGACAATACTTGTGTTGCATGCATGTGTTTATTTTCAGGTGGCATGAAGCAGCAGCAGCAGGATTTTTCATTAAGTTGAATAACAGTAAAATCCCATATTTCAAATGTTGGGAGGCTGGTGCTGACACAGACCAATGACATAGTCCCATGTACCATCACCTGTTCTTATTTTAATGTTGTGTTGGTGTGCTCCACCTCATAAAAACTCATGTACATTGTATACGTATCCCTGGGAGCTGGGTTGCATTAAACATGGATGGTGACAGACCATAATGCTGCAGGCATTTGTCAGAGTTAAACCTGGGAACCTTTCTGCCTGGAGGCTCTTTGCATTTTCTGGTTGGACTTAATTGCAGCAGCTTCTACACCTTCTGTGTATTTTCTCATACTTACAGTGTGGTTTGATTTTTTTGTCTTTATGGTTCACTCCACTCACAGTTGCACAGTGAAAGCAGATAGTGTTGGACCTGCATCATATACACTTCACCTCCTTTAGCTCTTGATAAATATTTTCAGACTTGGGAGCTGTTAAAATGAAACCATCTCCTTCCTCTCTTAGTTTAGGAAGGCTGAGTGTGTGTGTGTGTGTGTGTGTGTGTGAGTGAGTGTGTGTGTGAGTGTGACCTGGTTTAAAGCTGCTTTCCCATGTGACCTGTTCTGTGGACAGTAACGAAGCTGCCGATTACTTTTAGATGAAAAATGGAAGTCGGTAGAGTCCGTGAACTGAGTATGTGTGTGCCTGCACACACACATCTGCACATCTGCATCCTTCCCAGCAGTATACAGTAATGTATGTTGTCATGCTGAGTCAATGAGCTGCTTTCAGAGGGCGTTTAATGGGCGGCATCTGGTGCCCAGCCACTCACTGTAACCATGCCACTCCACAAATGAGCTCACAGTTTGTTTGTGTCTTAGTTTTCCAACAGCTAATGAACGCTAACGTTGACTTGTCTCATGCCACGCGTCAGTGAGCAGCCAAGGCTCCACTAAATAAGATGTGCATTGTGCCTGAGGCGAAACTAGGAGACTACAGCATAAAAAAGTGCATTTTGGAAATAGGAACCTGCAGCGTGATCCTCTGTCTGCTGAGGGGTGCTGCTTTTTCATTTGGCTTTGACAGCATTTTGCACCTCTGCAGATGGTGTGGAAGGCACAGGAACCCAGAACGAGTCAGGGTCCTGCCCGTCTCAAGTTTGGGTTCATACTTGACGGGTGAGGAACAACACGATGGAGGGCGGGATGGCAATGACCTGCCCTCCATCGTGGACCTGTGCACCTCATGGGTCAAGACGCCTGACACCCTGGACACACCTCCCCTCTGGTTTGTTTCCCTATGCCTGTCACTCATCACTTCCAGCCCCAGAATAACGGTACATTTGTAAATATAACACAGATCTGGAAGCTCGTCCTCTGCAGAATACATTTATTCTAATTGATATGTATATTTAAAAGGTATTTCCTTTTTAAAATGTATTTTTGTTGACTACAGAGCACACTGACAGCTGCTGAGCTCTGTGATGTAACTAAGTCGGGTGGAAATTTGTCTTGTGGTCCCCTGTCCCCTGTCCCCTGTGCTCCCAAAGAGACAAAACACTGATAAAGAATGGACCGGTGCTACGTGTATGTTTCTCATTCATAACTGTGGCCATCTTGGATAATTTGGTAATGCTCTCAGTAACCAGGCTTTTCCAAAACATGACTCAGAGCAGGTTTTTATGTGGCTGCTTTACTTATTATTTAAGCATTTGGTAACAAAAGATGGGGCCACTTTCTACATTTTCCCATTTTAGAAGGAATTACTGCCAGGTGCGCAGCGTTTATTTATCATTTTGTGCCTTGTGTAAATGACTAAGAGCTGCAAACTAATTGTATTTATTAAAAATAAGCAATTTCTGTTTTGTTGCAGGCATAACTTTAGATTTATTTATTCAACCAGGAGGAATCAAACTTTTAACTGGAGCTGGCATGTTTGTTTGTGTAGTTACAAATAATTTCTACATAAAGTTTATTGCACTTTGATCGTTCCAACATTTCCATGTGCCACACTGTTAATGGGTTGTTCTTATAGGCTGCTCTTTTTCTGCATAGTGAAGTACTGTCTGCACGCTCTTGCCAACTAGATCAGTTAATTCTATAGACCTGTAAGTGCTGCTGTAACGGCCTGGCTGTGTTTCTGTGAAGAAGAGATCCACTTCCAGTCTGACCAGTCTCAGACGTTGCTCACAGACAAGTATCCCTGTGGATCTGTGCCTCCGCTCTGCAGACTGCAGCTGCACCCAGAAGCTGATTCTGGTCAGTGTATCTGCTGCACATTTATTTCATTATATATATGTTTTTTAATGAAATGTTGTCTTCTTAACCCTGATGATGGATATTTTGGTTGTCTAGGAAACAGGCCTGTGACATGAAGCTTTGCGTGTAGTGTCCGTGTCACTGCCTCATATCCGCTGCAGCTGTGGTCGACACAGACTCTGACAGTTACGTCTGACGTTGAGCAGTTGTTGCTGAGTCGACGTCATTCAGCAGCAGAGTTACGTGCAATTAACGAAGACCCATCAGAACCGAGGACGCATGGCTCTGGTACTCGGCTGTCCATGCTGACGGTTTATGGACTTGGAGGATGGTCTAGTGTTTTCTGAACACTGGGTTAACGAGGTAGTAAAGTCCCAATTAGACAGGCTCGTTCTGTAGAAGTAAGCAAAGGCTACTGGCTTGACAGTTATATTTTGTTTGTTCAGTGTTTGCCCTTTATGCATTCAGCAGTGGTGCACGGCCTCTGCCGAATGTTGTTTAATTCTGCTTCAAGTGACAAACCAGCGATTGAGTGCAGGTCTTAGTTGGAGCTGAAATGTCAGTGGTGTCTGGAGGAGAGCGCCTGAGAGCTGCCGTGTGACTAATCATTCAGTTTGTCGACGTGCCGTTGGTTTGTTTTATGAGAGCTGCTCTCAGTGGCTTAATAAGACTGGAAAATGGCTGGCTGCTGACCACATCTTACCCGGACTCTTCCATGGTATCACTGCATTCCTTCCACTGACAGACATTTTTTACAGTAAGCGGCGGCCATGCGCCCTGGTGCGAGGTGGGGGGTGGTGACTGAGGCTGGCACCTTCACAGTGAATCACATGTTTTCACAGGCAGAGTGGCTGTGCCGTAGGGAGGGTTTTGTAATCCCAACTGCATCGGTGCCAAATGGAGCAGGCCTCTCTGTGCACAAACCCACTGACCTCCTTGGCTTTGAAATCCAGGAGACTGTCATGGGTCTCCCCTTCAGGTCTTTTTCCTGTTGTTCAACAAAACCTGTGTTGTGTGTATTTTCTCTACGTTGAGCGAGCCCCACTATCTTTGCCATGAGGAAGCTGAAAATTCATAATGTTGTTGAAGAAATTAGAAACTTTTCTCACCAGCAAATGAAAGAAGGTTATTTGTTAACCACTGAATGTTGATCTTCCACTAGAACCCTCTGAAATATCATCATAAGAGGAAATCTGATTCCTGCAACAGTGTGAATACTTTAATGTAGCTGCACTGACTCCAACTAATCACATCTTCCCCTTTTCAAATGATCAACATCTGATACTTACCCAAATACTATTTTATAGGAGACATCATTCACCCCTACAGTATTCAATCAGAGATCGCTTTAGAAGGCAGTGCACCTACAATTGAGGAAACATATCAGACCTGGTCTGACAGACAGAGTTATCCCTGGCCTTTGACTAAACCAGACACACTCAAGAAACACAATCCCCCCCAATAACAGTTAAAAGCAGAGCGAAGTAGAGATTATGCATCTTCAGGACATGACAGGTTTTATTGATCCCCAGGCTCTTTATGATTTGCCTGTGCAGCTTCAGGGCTTAAGAGTTTTTATGTGACATGAGTAGAGATGCCCAAAAACGCCGGCCCACAGATCACCTTCCAAACCGAGCGGCTGACTGAGATATTTGTGTTATTTCCTTTAAAAGAAATGAAACATGAACTTGAAGTCAAATGGTCTTTTTAAACTATTTATTTGTAAGATGAAGGTATCAAAAGTACTTTTTATGCAAAATGTGACATGTCAGAGAATTAGATTGTATTAATTAGATTATAGATTACAGATTATTAGTGTGGATGCATCAACAGCCGGAGTCAGCACTTTAATTACACAGCCGAAGAAGTGTTGATGCTAAATATGTAGATGCTGTCGCTTATATAACCACACACCATAATCATTTACTTAAAGATGGAAAGTAATGATCTTCAGAGTAAATGTAGTGGTCAATGTTTCTGTTTGACGGTGGTACATATGAAGTGGCGTAATATCTGAATACAAGCACCTCAACATTGTACCTCAGGGTGCTCTGCGTGCTGTTTGGTGACTCTTGCCAATGTCAGTATGTTCAGGGAGCCGGTGCTGATATATGAGCTCTGCCTCTGAGAAAAGTGCTTTGCTGACAACTGACTGATGCATTTGTCCATATTGTTCTGATGATGGTCTGTGTTTTAACACAAACTTGCACACGAAGATGATGAGTGCTACCAATAAAGCTGGGCTGCATTATTGCAGCTGCAAAGAGCACACATGTCAGCATCTTGCATCTCCAAAGTATTGAGGTGAAATTGACTTGGCATGGATTTATCACAGCACAAGATGTTAGTTTAATAGTTTACACTTTCCATGTTATCAGCACTTAAGTAGAACATGTGGTGCAGGACGCTGCTTCTGAAAGTTACGGCCCTGCACATTCTTGTGTTAGAGTGAGACAGTGATTCAGTGGCCCCAGGCGGAAGGAAAAGTAGTCCGACTTGGCTTTTCGTCATGGTGCGTTTGATTTAGTCATGCTGTTGTGCCAGGAAAGGTCTGTATGTGGATGATTAAACCTTTGGAGCGGATTGCAGGGTTACACTTGGAAAGAATGTGTCACTCACTAGATATGTGGGTGCTACATGCATGACGCCCTGCGATGCAGTTGTGGTGTTGTTGCTCAGTGTGGGTACAATATTTTGATCCTCTACAATGGCCCGAGGCAACATGTAACAGTCAGTTTGGATCAAGAATAATGGATTCAGGCAATACTGTGAATCACGGTGGTTGAAAAAATGATCACCCTCAGGGTTTCAGTTTTCTGCCTGACTACTTACACTCTCACAGCAGCAGTTTCAGTGGCTGACTGGAACACAGAGTCCAGTCCAGCTCTAGAAATACGTATGTCCGTCCTGTGTGTGAGCTCAGGAGTTGATTAATTTATTCATATATTCTCTAATTCCTCCAATCACTGGGCGCCATCAGTCTGAGAAATGACTTTATTACACAGTGACAGGCCCCACAGCTGCCTCACAGGTGTCAGTCTGTAAGAGACTTTCTACCCAGGCTGCCACAGACGTCACCAACGCTCACTCAGTGGAGTAGAACGATTCTGTTGTTGTTTTTTTTTTTTTTTTTTTGATTTTCATGCCTTATATTAAATGGGTCAGATATTAGTCGGGCCATAACCAGCCTCTGTAACCATGGCAACCTGCATTTGAAGACATCCACAAGTAGCAATGAAGTTGTCGGAGTGATGCTAAACACAGGATTCATCTTTCAAATGGAAACAAAAGCTTTGGTGTTTAATACAGAGCTGAAACGTGGGAGCGAGTGAAGGCTGTAATAAAGTTTTAACTGAGTGGAGCCTCATAAATGTGCAACATCGTGCTGTAAGGCTGTTATGCTAAATGATGGAGGGGCGACAGTGACTTGGCTTCAGATTTCAGATTCCCTGAATTACTCCCAACTCCATCCATCTCAGGATTTGCATTCTGTGAAAGACTAGTTTTTAAATTTTTGTTTCCTTTCATGGACACATGAAAACACAACAACACACTGGTAACGATGAGCAGTGACTCCATGTTAAGTCCAATGAGGCGCCGCGAGCAGGCTCTGTGTCGGGCAGCTGTGTGCCTCTCCTCTGCATGAAACTCAACACCACTGTTGATGCTGCTGCCCACTGAGATGCATCACCTGCCTCAGCTATTCGTTACATGCAAACACACACTCTGTGTGCACATGAATATAAATGAGCACATGCAAAACACACACACACACTGATGGGCAACAGGCTCGCAGCCTCTGTCACCTGACCCCGTGAACCAGAACAATAATTATCACAACAGGCTTCTCACATTTAGCTTCATTTCTTCATTTCCAACTCTGTGCGCGTGCGCGTGCGTGTGTGAAGAGCAGTTAAAACTGGATTTTTTTTCGTAGTTGTAAATATTTTATTTTTAATAAAAGTCCCACTATAAATTCACTTGATATCAACCCATCTCACACTTCACACGCTTTAAATTTTTTATTTCACATGGCCCCATGTTGTTTAAAAATGCGAGCATTTATCAAGTGACTTAACGGCTGAAACTGTGGAATTGCCCTTTAATTATTAGCCTGTGTCCTTTGATACTAACGTGAAATTAGTGTTGATATGGGACTCGGTAATAAAGTTTACTTTGAAAGCAGATGCATGTACTTACCAATTCATTCCTGCAGAAGCATGCTCTCGCTGAAAGGCTCAGAACATTTAATCAGCTTTGCTTCATTTCCACAGAGAAACCATTTAAAGGAAAAAATAAATTGAACTCTTCATCAGCCTGTGTGAACGTAGGACTGAGCAGGGTGCTGCTGCTCACCTCGACTGGTATTTCTCACTTCCTCACTGTATTTTCTTGTGGCTGTGGAGTCACAGCTGCAGTCCAGGGCCGCCGCTGCCCGCTCAGCCCTCTGGATGATGGTGGCCTCGCTCTGAACTGTGCCGCTCCCTCCTGTGTGAGTAATGCTGAACTCTTTAGATCAGGCTCATCTTGCCTGATGAGCAGACAGAGGGAGTTTTGGGTATTTTGTTTGTGTGGATATGATGACAGTGGTGATTCACAGCTGAGGTTGTTTAGAAGAAAAGCTTGGCTGGTTCCTGATGTGCATGTACTGGTTTATTCTCTGAAACAAGATTCGTCAGTGTCTAAAAACGTAGTGAGACACACTGTTTTTTTGTTTTTTTTTTTTGTGTGCACTTACTGAGTTGTGAACTGAATCCTTCAATTTTTGACTGCTCTGCTTCACTGTAGGGACGGTGTTAGGTGATGAGCTGCACCCAGAGATCTCCAAAGATAGTGATTGCAGCTCAGTTCAGTTCTCCTCTCATCAGACCAGAGAATCTTTAAATTTGCCACAAGTCACTTCCAGTTCAAATTTAAAAGATACTGACTCCTGAATAGAAGAGAGTTCAGTTTTTCAGCTTTCAACATCAAAATGATCATGAGATATTATTGAGTGTGTACCAGTGGGTAGAAATCAAGGGGGGGTTGAATTAGTTCTGCAGAAGACAGTGAATTAAAGGTGAACATCTGACAGGCCGATAGAGACAAGTCGCAGCAGTAGAACAAACCAAACCAGAGTGGGCTTTCAATGAGGCAGCGTCAGGCAGAAATACAAGTGAACAAGATGAGACTCACGATCCACCGAGCAAAAACCTGGTCATTCCTCATGTAGCAGGTGTTTCAGAGAGGCTTAAAAGGACCGGTTCACTTCAGACCCACCAACACACTGAGACTGAGACTGGTTCACCCTAAAGACCCTGGGCCCTGATTAGCTCAATACTTGGCATTCAAGGTGTCTCTCTCTTGACTGGGCTCTGCAGCTTTAATCAATATGGAGTCATAACATTGTGTACATAAGCATAAGTGCATGTTTATTAAGATTTCACAGGGTTCTTGTATTAAAAGCAAATTAGCTGTGTGAAAAACCTGACTGAGGGGGGGAGGAATACACACACACACACACACACACACACACACACACACACACACACACACACACACACACACACACACACACACAGACTGGGGTTAAATAACTATTAAGAATATAGGTTATGGCAATATGTAAGTGTGTGAATGAGGTGTGATGAGTGGAAGGAGGTGTGTGAGCGTATGAGATGGAAAACAAAGCCTGTGGTCTGCTGAAGGCGAGTCAGATGAGGAACCACATGTAGGAGTAATATTAAGAAGGTCTATGGCAGAGCGGGCTGCAGAGCACAGGGTTGGGTTTGTGTATTTGCTTTTGACAGATTTTAGTAGCAGACATGTCTAAACTTTTCATCCCGGTGTCTGTGTTGTCGTTTATTTCAGATGGAGCTTCTGTGCAGTCAGATTGACATTTGATGAAAGCATAGATGTTTCCAGCAGCCCTCACTCTCACTGCTTCACATGCAGAGTGAAAGCCAGTCATAACAGACTGTATTGTCCTGCACATGGACTGGTTTCAATTGCAACTGCCCTTAAACCAAAATGTAAAATACAATATAAACAAATATCCGTGTTGATGCTGCTGAGGGGTTAAAAAAGGGTTAATTAGCATGCCCGTGCCGGTCCAGTCTGGCCCTGGTTTTTAAACTAGGTTACTAACATACTCTGACCAAATCTATGTTCCCTGGCCAGAGCTCCTCTGGGATTGGCCTACTTGACTTGTTGTATTATTGGATTAGAGGCCATGTTACTGTGATAGGGTCTGGGCATTCTCAGCAGGCGCTGCTCTGCCTCATTGATCTATTGAACAATAGCTACATGTTCCAGTGCTCGCCCTCGTTTTCCTTTTATCGCAGGAGCTTTTGGGCGACTCCTCGACTGGTGATTTTCTCTAAACGAAGCCAAACTCTGTGTGTGTGTGTGTGTGTGTGTACTGTGGCTAAATGCAGCCTGCTTTAGAGAAGAAAAAGAGGAATCTACCCATCAAGGCTGCTCTTAATAAGGAAACAAACATATTTCACGTTTCTGTGGTTTGAATCAGGTGCAGTTTTCCTTCAGTGACCTTGGCCTCCTCCAAAATGTCAAATCCAGGATGCCCTTATGTTTGCTCTGGGCCACTCTGTTGTTTTTGTTAGCAGGTAGACGTACTGTACATCCCAGTGTCTTTTTTTTTTTTTTAACAGGTAAATAGACTAAACAGGACCTGTGTGATTCCAGTCCTGTCCCCACAGTGACCATGTTAACTTATTAGCAGATATATTAAGGAGAGCAGTCCTTATTCAGGCCTGCAAGTGTCCCACCATTATTCCCAGTCAGTTAGTTCTAACCAGTGGTCACGGCAGATAAATAGCCCAAAGTAGCTTTAGTTGTGCTGCTTGTCTGTGGCAGTTCATTTCCACGTAGGTTCAGCAGGCAGCTCCTACAGAATGATTGTGTCTTAGTGATCATATTGGATTATACTTCCATGTAACCGCCTGTGCAAGTTTGCATTTGCAGCTATTCTTGTTTTTTAACGTTTGCACCAGTCAGTGGCTGCTGTGAGTGGGTTTCCTTACTGGACTGCTGGTAATTACAGTTTAAAGATACCATGTGAACACAGCATTTAGTTTGCACGCTGAGCTCTGCTCATTAGCACTACACACAGAATACAGCTGACACAGATGGGAATATCCTGAGTGTTGTAGGTTTTCTGTCATAACCCAAAGAATTAGAGAACATTAGACCAGACTCATCAACTCTGTTTACACATTTTGCTGCAGTCCGTCCAGATGTAGTCAAATATTTCACACTGATGGCGCTGAAGGAAAGAGCAAGGCATTAGGATCCACCCTCTGCAAACCATGAATGTCTGCTGACGAGATATTTCAGCCCTGAAGAGAATCAGATTGGATGTTCATTGGTACAAGACCCGTGCTGCTAACCTTTAATCACATGAACTCATTAGGCCTGCTTATCAAACGTAATGAATTTATAGTGTGTACATACTGAGTGGCTGCTAGCTGTTTTCTGCAATAATCCAATCCCAATTATCTCTTTTTAAAAAATCCCAGTCCACTGTGATGAAATCGGCCCAGGATGGGTTTGTGTTGTTGGTGTAAAGCCCAGGAGGAGAGTTTGCTCACAGCACCGTGTTGAATATTCTGTGCCATGTGAGCCAGCAGTGGATCAAAGCAGTGTAGGTGTAACTGCTGCCACTGGGTTTAACATCACGAGGGAGGAGGCCTGCGTTGTGCTTATGCATGAGAGAGCGAGTACGTACAGCGCGTTAATGATTATGGATTTAAATGTGTTATTTTTTCCATGCATCTGCAGCTCAGTGTGGGACCAGCAGCTCTGTTGTCTTTGCTTCAGGCGTTTTACCTTCTGTCATTTTGAACATTTTGGGTGTAAATACATTTCTTATGACTGATGGCTGCAAAAGGATGACGATGTGAAGTAAAGCTCTTCTCCTCTCTCGAGGCACACATCAGCACTGAAGTCAAGTAAATCAGACAGATGAATCTACAGACAGCAGGTGGATGAATCATGTGGTGACATAAAGCAGGCAGGCAGGTAGATAAAGCATGCAGGCAAACAGACCGGCCTGTGTGTAGGTAGATTTAGCAGCATGGAGGGAGATGAAGATGAGAGTGATACAGCAGGTTTTAAGACTACGCTCCTCTAGGAATCAGTGAAAGTGCAGCTCTTCTTTCTCTCATCAGGAGCTCAATTTGAATATAGAGAGTCAACAACCTCTTATGTGTCTGTTTTCCGTGTTTGGTGCTTGTAACACAATTCGACAAAGTTCAACAGATGCAACCTCTTGTCTTAAATGGCCTTTTAATCCCATAAAACGTCAAAGCCGGGACTGGATATTGGTGCCAGCTCATTTAGCATTTTCTCACTAATAATGTGCCATTTAAAATGTACATTTTAACACCAGCAGCATGTTGGATGGTCAGTCCAGACTGAAATATCTCGGTAACTACTGATAACAGAGCTACATGACTTTTTTTATATTACATATGTCCATGTTGTTGTTCATGCACTGAGCCTACCAGGCAGACAGAGCTTAGCTTTACAAAATGTATATTTATTTTCACTTGTTTGATATAAATGTACTTATAGGCATAGTGCACAAAATGTGATAATCCAACATGCTGCCTGCTGTATTTTTACTACTGAATCCTGCAAAAATAGGTTTTTTTGTTGTTGTTGATGGGCCATTTGTGCTGATACTGCTGCTTTAGATGCTGTTGGTACATCTCTATTACCAGATGCTATTTTTTTAAAAAAATGCATTTAAAGCAGCATTTTTCTCTTCAAGAGTAGTTTATATGCAGTTGTTGTTGTTGTTGTTGTTGTGACTCCATTCATCCATTATCTAGACCGACTTATTCCCATTCAGGGTCACAGAGAGTCTATAGTATTGTGACTCTGTCACACAATAACTGCTTATTCCTTTATTGCCTTTGCATTTGCATTAGAGTTTAGTTTTTTTAAATAGAGAGAGCTGCCTGTTAAATTGCACTATGTCCAACGTGATTTTTAAGGTGGCTGTGTTACACACTGGTATTCCCACAGTGGATCTGGTGGTGAGCTGGTTATACTTACCGGTAAGTGTTTCAGGGGCTTTACATTCACATCTGATCTCAGCAAATCCTTTCTCATCGCAGGGAAGGGAAAGTGTACGATAGGATGTAATTCCACTTTGATGGACTCTGCTTTGTCCTGATGCAGGATGAAACGGAGAGAGTGTAGTGTTGACAGTCGGGCTCATAAATTGTTTAGCTATGCTCGGTTTGGATTTAACCAGGTGAAAAGTTTGATGTCAAACAAGTTGAAAATGTTTTCAAGTGTTTGTTTCTGAACAAAGCCGTCCTTACTGCAAATGCATTGTTTGTGTGCGCTAAAAGAAATGATCATTTGTAAGAAGGTTGACATCTTACCAAGGCTCCGCAGTGTTTAAGGAAGGATAATTAAACCATGCTGCTTGACATAAACAGTTTCCATATTGCTGTTAAGTCTGAGGAGGAGTTGATGTGATCTGATTATGAGGATTTTTTTTTTTTTTTTTTTTTTTTGGCCTTTAGTTTGCACATCTGCAAAATGATGGATTAGTCATCCATCACTGTGCAAACATTGTGTTTGTGCTTTAAGTGATGAGCTGTAACAAAAAAAAAAAAGATATGTTGTCATTTTCTTTAATCACCAGAGTCAAAGGAGTAAAGTGGATCTAACTATTTACCTGATGTTCTGTGAATACTCATATTTAGACGGAACATTTTTCATGTTTCCATCAAGATACCTTGAATCAATAGCGCAACATGAAAATGTCAATATTCATTTTTTTTCTCTCCTATTATTGTTATTTGTCTTGGACAAACATTTGTTTAGATTTTTGGGATCATTGTGTGTGTGCAGGTTTAGCTCTCAGTGGTTTCTGTTTACAGTGCAGTCATGGATTACTCTGATACAGAAGAATCATTAAAACTCTTAAGCAGGTATTGGAGGTGAAATTAGCGTCTTTTTCTTTGAAGGAATCTTAGGATCTTTTGTGACATTGGGGATAATTATATCCTTGCAAAGTTTAAGTCGGTGTTATGTGTATGTTTTCATATTTGACTCACAAAGACCACTGCTTTTTTTTTTTTAGTAGTTCCACCCCAGGCTGAGAGGCTGCGTGTGCTGGCCTCTCTTGTTTAACAATCCAAGCCTGTTTGACCTCTCAGCACACCCAAAAACACAGGTGGGAGTTGTGCTCTGTCGCACCTGTGGTCACACTCACCTGTAGCGGTGACGTCACAGACTCCTGGACCACACGTGCAGTTCAGGTCAGCAAGAGGAGGAGCTGGACTTCTGGAGGACAGCAAAAACAGGATCTTCAGGAGGTGCTGAGTTACTTTAATGAAGCTATTTGCTTTTCTCCTCACACAGTGTCTTTGTCTCATGTGGCGTTTCCTCCACTCCCCAGATCTCGGCTCACAGTTTAAAAAGCTCCGACTGGGAGTCATCAGCGAGCAGACAAACCAGTCCAAGGCACGAGAACACAGTGGAACATGCTGCTTGTGTTCTATTGTGTATTGTCTGATTGAAAAGATTCAGAATATGCGACAGAAACACGACTCCATGACAAACCTTTGACACTGTGGTCATACTGAACAGGCTTCCTTTCACCAAGAGGTTTACATGGACGCGTTCTGTAGACCTGCTGGTTTCACATTACAGCTGCAATCGCAGAGAAATGAAAAGGCACCACAGGGTACGGTGGGGCGTGGAACGTTAGTCACGTTAAAGACGTCGGACCGGGATGTGGTGGAATAAAATCTGTGCCTTCTCTCTGGCTCATATCCTGCACTGCGCCCATAACCACCTCGTCATGTTATTGGTTTATCGTGCTCTGCCTTCTCCTCGTTGATTCCCCTTATCTCTTTACTTCTTCCTGCTGTTTGTCAAACTGTTCTTCAAGCTTATCCAGGCTGATGCTGCGGCGATTAGTCTTAGACAGAGATATCACAGTATTTCAGTGGTTTTGCACAGTTTATTTGTGGAAGCAAACAAACACCACTCGCAGTAATAATGACACGACGATCTGATCTGACCAAAAAGGGTCTGACACAGAGAGAGACGCTCGGGCTCATCGGTGTTTCATCTGAGCTGCTTTGTTGTTTTCATTCACTGAATGATCTTTTAGGGCTGTCTGTGGTTTGAGAGTGGACTTTAGTTTAGCTGTACAGTTAGAGGATCAGGTCTGGATCGGGGTGGGGTCTGTCCTTAAAGCTCACTCAGTTCTGACAGTGTGATTAATTAGTCCAGCCACCATTAACAGGAAGCTGCAGAGTCTTCATTGAAACATCCCTAAAGTTGTTTGGTTTGTAAACACAATGTTAACAAACCAAAGGCCTAAACTGAGAAATCAGCACAGACGTTTATTTCTTTGACAAACTGTCAGCTGTGTAAAACGTTGAGTTGTGTTTTGACCAGTGTCAGCAGAGCGGCGTCAGGACGGGGCAGAGCAGCGGCGTCAGGACGGGGCAGAGCAGCGGCGTCAGGACGGGGCAGAGCAGCGGCGTCAGGACGGGGCACCAGACGAAAACCTTCACTCCCGTATGTGAACGAATCACACTTAGAAAGCAGATTTTGAGCGGCAGAGTCAGGGTCAGAAGCCAGCAGAGCAGAAGCGACGCCGTCCCTGTGCGTCAGCCATGGCCGTGACTGACCTTTGACCTCTGACCCCCCTGGCACAGAGCAACTCTGTGTTCCCATTGGTCCCAGACAGGAGGAGCTCTGTTTGGTGGTCACTGCTCTCTTTGCCTTCTTCTTCCTTTCTTTGGTCTTTGTGAATCGCAGCAGTGTTGAAGCCCAAAATCTTTACACATCATAATCTTTTAGGTCGACACGGCGAACCTGTGAGCATTTAGCTGCTTATTTAAAATCCCTGAGTTACTGAGAAACACCAGTGTTTGTCTGGAGGTGTGTTTCTTGGTTTCCTGCTGATTGAGTCCAACATTCCCTCCCTTCTACTCTCCACCACCTCCTGAGGGAGAGCTCAGGAGGTGCCACATTCATGATAATTTTATATAACTGCGTAACACAGTTTTAGTGAGATTTAGGTTTTATGCAGTGTGTTGTTTTTGTGGTTAACGTCGGTGGTGAGAGAATATGGAGCGTGTTGAGATTATATCTGTGGAGCACACGTGATGATGATAAACCTGCTTGTGTATATGTGAAGATGATGATGTTTGTTCAGGCTCTTGTTGCCTTTTGTCACAGAGCTGAGATTTTAGTGGTTTGTTTTTACCCACCTAAGATGAAAGAGGTCACAGAGAGTTGCCGGTCCAGGTCCAGGTGCTGTGGGTTGCTATTTTTTTTTTTTTTTTGCTTTATTTTACCTTGAAAGTGTTTTGCCTGGAACATTTAGAGACTTTTCTTTGTCCCCAGCAGGGACCAGATGGGCCGTTTTCGAAAAAGTGATAAAGTTGTTGTCCGCTCTTTTGTTTTATGAAGCATAACAATGGCCTCACTGTGCACAAATTAGCACTTTCTTTGCATTCATAAAATAAGTTTTCCCGAGTTTGAGTTGTGTGTGTGTGTGTGTGTGTGTGTGTGTGTGTGTGTGTGTGTGTGTGTGTGTGTGTGTGTGTGACAACAGCCTGCTGCAATACAAGAAAGCACAGCCATGTGGAGGTGTGGCACAATTTCTGCTTGTGGGTTTTCGAGTTGGAAAATATAACAAAGGTGTGGTGTGTTTTATCAAGCGTAGACGTGATGCCACAGTGAATTAATGGAACTTTCTGTATGTTCAAATTGAAAACTCACTGTTATCCTAACAGAAATGTGCATAAGCCTTTTCTGCAACAACAGAGAAGTCATTTTTCTCTTCCAACATCTGGCTCATTTATCACAGTCAGTGGGTTTAATCACATCAGGTTTTGGACTTCCTGCACTCACAGTAAGCTCCAGCTCTCACCTTCCTTTCTGTGACTTTGTTTTGTGCAGGTGTAGCTGCAGCTCCTGCTCACACCGCCTGCCAAGATGGTGGCGTTGTCACTGAAAATCTGTGTTCGTCAATGCAACGTTGTTAAGACGATGCAGTTTGAGCCCTCCACAGCTGTTTACGATGCCTGCAGGATCATCAGGGAGAGAGTCCCTGAGGCTCAGACTGGACAAGGTGAGAATTCAAGAAAGAATACAGAGAAATGACACTGGATGGATGAAACCTGTGACAGAAACAAGGACAGAAAGCCACAGAATTACACGATTTATGCAGCTGACTTTGGTTTGAGGGCCAGATCACTGGGGTTTCCAGCTAATTCGCACCGTGATTGGTCGGGAGTCTGCAAGCGTAAAGATGGATTTGGGCTAACTTCATAGCAGCAGACCACAATATGTCTGGTGTCACATTTAACATAGTCATTTACTGGACTAAAGTCCAAACAGATGCTCTCACTAAAACAGCTTTTTCTAGTTCTAATCGTGGTCCCTCTTAGTCCTTCTTTCCTTTCTCTGCTGGGTAATATTGTCTGATTTGCACAGTGTTTCTGCCTTTGGAGAAGGCCACTGTGGCCTAATAGCTGATTATCTTGCCATGACAAACCTGAGACACATGGTGGACTGTGCCACCAGCATGTGCTCCAGTGGTTTTTCTCAGCTTTGAGACTCTACACACAATGACATAGGCAGTTGTTACACCAATGCCCAGTGTTTTTCCTTATGCTCCATGTCCGTCAGGTCAGTTTCAGTCGCTGTGTAGTCCGAGTCCACTGTAGGAACCTGCATTGTAGTATTCTGCTAATTGTTAATGTTCCTCCTCCCTGCTCCAGCTTCAGACTACGGACTGTTTCTTTCTGATGAAGACCCCAGAAAAGGCATCTGGCTGGAGTCTGGAAGGACTCTGGACTACTACATGCTCCGCAATGGGGTAAATATATCAACCTGTTTAATCACCCCCAACCTAAATGCCTGACTTCAGCTCTAACCCTGACCTGAACCATGAACTAGGTCTTAATCCTCAAACAGCTGTCTGAAGGTGTGAAGTCATGTAAACACTGAGCATATAGTTTTTATATGAACCTCTGAACCTGAAAGCCTGAATTGTTCTAAATGAAAACTTCTGCCCGATGACGTCTAGTGCAACATAACGATCTTTGTTGGATCATTTACAGAGGAGAAGGCATTTTATTTCAATGACAAATCTTATTAATTCACCAAAGGGCAGCTGAACTAAGTGGTAGCAAAGACAACAAGCAGTGGAATCATCCACTGAAGTACAAAAGCAGTGATGCAGAATGGGACAGTGGAAGCACGGGATAAAATTGAATATCAAGTAAAATGAGGACGTCAAACGGAGCTTTGAGTTTAAAGAAGTGCTCCAGCCAGCGCTACTGTAGCTCCTCTGCCAGCATGTTTTAAAGTCCCTGATCCCTGCTGCCAAAGGCCCGACCGACTCCACTTCTCTGTGTATCTGTGTGGTGCTGCCTCTCACTATATCTGTGATTTTGCAGCTCTAAGTGGTTTCTCCTCTTCAAATCCACCAAAGGCAACCCAGGTAGAAGGCATGACTGTGACCAATTATTCTGAACCAAATCTCTTCTCATTGTTGTGATTGGAAGGGAGCAGCGGGCTGTGATAGGCAGCCGTTAAATAAGGTTTTCTGGCCTATATTCTCCGCTCGCTCCACGCAACCTGGATGCATTTGATCATTTTCTCTGCGGGTACTTTCAGCCTCGCTCTCTTTCACTCTCTCTCTCTCTTTTTGTTCTCTCTTGTGTTGTCTTCGAGCAGGATATCCTTGAATACAAGAAGAAGCAGAGGCCCCAGAAAATCAAAATGCTGGATGGGGCCGTTAAAACCATCATGGTGGATGACTCCAAAACAGTGGGAGAGCTGCTTGTGACTATATGCAGCAGAATAGGTACTTACTGTGGTATCGTGATCTTTGTACTTAGACTTTTTTCCTGACACGCTGTGCAGGTTTTAAATGAAATTCACATTTCTAAATCAACATGCACAGGAACAAAAGTAAAACCGAACGCTTCTCCTAAAATATTACCACCTGTTTAAATTGCGTGTTAAATGAAATGTGTGTCCCACATGAGGCTGACTGGGATACATTTTTCCTTTTTGACCCCAGGCATCACAAACTACGAGGAATACTCTCTGATCCAGGAGGCAGTGGAGGAGAAGAAGGACGATGGGATGGGAACACTGAAGAAAGACAGGACTCTGCTGCGCGATGAGAGGAAGATGGAGAAGCTGAAAGCCAAACTGCACACGGACGATGACTGTGAGTACAGCAACATCACATTTGACCTGGTAGTGTCCTGTAGCTGACTGTGGTCGTGCGTTTGCCATGAAAGTACTTAAAAGCCCATTGGCCTCCCTTTAATGACTCATTGATTATTCCCTCTTACGGAAAATGCAGTGATTTCTAATGTAAAATTTATTTTTCAGCCCGCGGGGCCATTAAATATTCCACTTTAACAGTTTGTACGGTCTTTCACCGGGATTTGGGAGCAGTACATTTAAAACTGTTGACCTCAGGTCAGATTATCTATTTTCATTCCCATCCCACATCCATTCCCACTCAGCAGCACTCCAAGATGTTCTCAGCCTCGACACAAGTACATCCCACCGTGAATTAAAGTGTTTGGGTTAGAGATTTCACAGAGCTGTTGATTCAGCTCCTCAGTCTTCTGTTGGCACAATATGGTGTCTGGTCTTTTAGAAACTACAAAGAAACTTGATCATTAAGGTCAGTCAGACTAGATTAAAAGCAGAAACAGCCTCCAAACTCATCCAGGTTTCATCATCAGCAGCTCTGAAACAGCCTGAACACAAGGTGAACATCATCATCTTCATGAAGGACGAATTACTGCAGGACTGGATTAGACTTCACTCAGCTTGGTGTTCCTAATAAACTGACCACTGGATGTAAATAGATCGATACAGCATCGAAAAGGGTTCAGTCATTGTGAAATCAAAGACGTGTGAGATGGAAGGTCTGGACGACGACTCTGCGTCTGCTTTAGCGGAGCGTCACGGTTGATCCACACAGCATCAGCTGGACATTTATGTTGAGTGGAGAGAGAGAGAGAGAGACGAGCTCCACCTGAGTGGAATTGCAGCTGTCACCACCAGCCACATGTGTAATCTGTGGCTTACTCTGACCCTGACAGTTCAACATAGAAATAACAGGCTCAGTGATCATTTCATTTGCTGTTCGTTCTTCCTGCTGTTGCATTTGACGCAGAAACCCTTCAACTAACATCTGGATGTTGAATCTCCACAGTGAACTGGCTGGACCACAGCAGGACATTCAGAGAACAGGGGGTGGATGAGAACGAGACGCTTTTGCTCAGGCGCAAATTCTTCTACTCAGACCAGAATGTGGACTCTCGAGACCCGGTCCAGCTGAACCTGCTTTACGTACAGGTCGGGCCCTGGCTGCCGTTTCTTTGGAAGCTCCTGTTCATTGACCTATTTTACCTTCACCTTTATTCATTCATGTCTGTTTTGTCTTTCAGGCTCGGGACGACATCCTCAACGGTTCTCACCCCGTATCATTTGACAAGGCCTGTGAGTTTGGAGGCATTCAGGCCCAGATCCAGTTTGGACCTCACATAGAGCATAAACACAAACCTGGATTTTTAGAGTAAGTCTGTGAGTGGTACAACATAAAGAGGGTGCTAATAAAAATATCTCTGTTCATTTGGCGTCAGAAGTTTAGTCTTTTTTTATTTGACGGTGCTGCTGAAAACAATAATAATGTGATTGAGCGTCTGCTGTGTTTTATTTCTTTCCCAGTCTGAAGGAGTTTCTACCCAAAGAATACATCAAGCAAAGAGGAGCCGAGAAGAAAATATTCCAGGTGAGGTTAAAATGTCCTTGACAAAAACACACGGGTCCTTTTATTTCAGCTAATTTGACAGTCATGCAGCAGCTGTTCAGATGTCTGTTATCTCTACAATCTAATGTGCAGGAACACAAGAACTGTGGAGAAATGACGGAGATTGAAGCTAAAGTGAAATATGTCAAACTGGCCCGGTCTCTGCGGACGTACGGCGTCTCCTTCTTCCTGGTGAAGGTGCGTTGAAAATCCTCTTCTTTTTATAGGAACACATTTTATTCCAAGAGAACATCAACCACCCCCAAAAACGAATAATCTAGTCTGAGTTTAGCTACTCGCCCTTTAAATTTATCTTTAAAATGAGTAAGCTGGTATTTTTTTTATGTAGGTCAGTTTAGAGGTTTAGAAAAAAAGCTGATGTGAAAATCTAAACGTGGTTTGTTTGCATTAAAAGTTCAGTTATGTGTTGATCGTATTGGTCTTGATTGTGTCATTTATTCATTTTACAGCTTTTGTTATTTCCAATGAGAGGTGATGGTGTCCTGTATGAAACTTAAGGTTACGCAATTCAAATGAAATAAAGCTTAAAAACTGTTTTAAATAGTGAAAACCTAAAAATGGCCTCCCAAAGTGCTCCCCACAGGGGCCATTGGAGGTTTGCAGATTTTCCTTCATGCACACACTGTTCACACCGTCATTGTCCACACACACCCACACACCCACACACCCACACACCCACACACCCACACACCCACACACCCACACACCCACACACCCACACACCCACACACCCACACACACACACACACCAGCAGCACCTTGTCTGCAGGGAGACGAGTGTTTTCCTGGAAGGAAACCGAGTGCTGTCTGTGCAGCCGGGTGTGACACGGATTATTTGAGAGTGAGTTTGGGAGGAAGTGAAGTCAATGAGGGAGACTGGGAGACGTTGTACTGGCCAACCTGGAACGCTTGCTCTCCCAAATAAGACCAACTGCCAGTGATGCCTGCTGTTAGGAGCAATTTGCTGAATTTAGCGCTGTAGTACCTGTGAAACTGCAGTGACAGGACTGACAGGTGACACCCCCCCCCCCCGACATGCATCTTCTGTCCCCATGAGAATATCCTGCACACACGGTCCTGGGAAACGTCCCTGTCTGCATCGATGAATTACTTTCCACTTGGCACCGTTTCATTGCTGAAGAAAATTAGATGATTTCTGGTGATTGCTTGCTTGTTGCTGACTCTGTGCCAGACAGTTCCTGGAAAAGGAAAGGTTCTAGGAAAATGGTGAAGTAAAAAACAAAACTTCATTCGTCTCAACAAATCTTCCTTTGTAGTATCTCACGTATTGCACATGCAGTGGCAGTCTGCCCTGTCGTTCTCTCTTCAGCATAAACCAGATCTTAAATCCTAAACTATATCACACCTTCTGGTCTTGGATCTTTGTTCTCGTCGATCAGTTTGACGTCTTATTTGCTCACCTTTGCCGTTTCTGGCATCCCTGAGCGTAGGCAGCAGTGCAGAAACCTCTTAAATAACCCCAGTCTCTTGTCCGTAAGCCATAAGCCTTTTCACGCAGCTCTCCTCTTCGCCCTCATGTCACAGCCCATCACCTTCTCTCCACCTGCTTCCTGACTGCATCTCCTGCAGGGAGGGACCTCTGCTGTGTGTCATCCCACAGAGCCACTGGGCGCTACATTAGAGGTCTAGGCAGCGCAGGAAGGTCGAGAGTTATGGATCTGCAGATAGACATAACATTTGATTCACTAACTGTGAAAGGTTTTTTTTTTGACTGGTTAAACATGAAAAACCATCGTGGCAGATCACTTTGAATTCACCTGTATAACCGAAGGCAGAGTGGGAGCAGGACGACACCAAGGAAGCTTTAGAAGCTTTACTTTTGTCTTTTTCATTTTTGTCACTAAAGAATAAACCATAGATTTTCTTGTGTTGTCAGTGAAAATCATCATCTAATCCTGACTGACTGCAAAGGGTGGAGATCCTTCACAGAATGAAGTTAGAGAAGAAAGTGCCTGTTGTTAATGCTCTTGTGCTTAGGAACAGGGTTGAATAAAGTGTGTGTGTGTGTGTGTGTGTGTTCTTTCTTTTTCTTTTTGCAGGAGAAGATGAAGAGCAAGAACAAGCTGGTGCCGCGGCTGCTGGGGATCACCAAAGAGTCTGTGATGAGAGTGGACGAGAAGACCAAAGATGTGGTCCAGGAGTGGCCTCTTACCACAGTGAAGAGGTGGGCAGCGTCGCCCAAGAGCTTCACCCTGGTGAGACCCACGTACCCTTCACCCACAGAAGAAGATTTAATGAGAAAAGCTGCAACATCTGACTGCACACTCACACTGTAGCACCAGATATCTATTTTTCTCACAGGAGTTTCCAGTTTCTTTTGGTTCTGCTGGCTTTGTTCTTGCACCCATTTGATCTTTTATTCATTCTGCCCACACCAAGCACGATATCAACAGTAGAAAATAAGCATGACAGGTTCCCAGTAAACTCAACAACCAGTGCTCAGTCTGCCTGTCCTTTTATTCCCTCGTGCACTCCAGTTATTGAACAGATTCTTTTGTCTTTTCTGTCAGTATCCCTCCTTTGTGCCAGCACCCAGACTCAATGTCTCGCTGTCTCCATTAAATTAACACAGCTTCTCTATCAGGCTGTTAATTTAGTGGAGTGCAGTTCAGTCCGTGTGTCTTTGTGACGCTGGGATTTAGAGTTTCGTTTGTTGGTCCACATGTTCGAGCAGTCGTACAGTTTCCTGGGCAGCAATTTTTGATCAGTCGCAAGGTGGCAAGAGGTGATTTCACCGAACACAATGTGTGGTAGTCATCTGAAACCAACTGTGTCAGCACAGGCTCTGCAGAGGTTACTTTTCTTACAGGCTTGCGTGTGTGTGTGTGTGTGTGTGTGTGTGTAGGATTTTGGGGAGTACCAGGAGAGTTACTACTCAGTGCAGACCACCGAAGGGGAGCAGATCTCCCAGCTCATTGCCGGTTACATCGACATCATCCTCAAAAAGGTGAGATGTTTATCTCCGGAGACACAGATGAACCTTAATGAATCAACTTCCTCTGGTGGCAGATAAAGTCTCGGGTCTGTTGATGCTGGATTCTATCCAGGTCTGTGTGTCATACAGCTGCAAAAAGAAGTACAGGATAGCTGGACACTGTGTGGATTCCTCATTCAGTGCACAGCAATCAGCAGGCTTTTTCTTTTTGTCAGTAAAAGATTATGACTAACAACCTTCAGAAGCATTAGAGTGTGTTTCACCATGCCCTCAAGAGCCCCAGGATTAACATTTGAACGTGTTAGCTTGTTAGCACCCAGTTCTTCTATAAATCCATCACATTTAAGCCACCCTTCTCTCTCCCCGTCAATTTACTTTCTAAGCCTGATACCTTCAAAATACTGAGAACTATCCCAGCACATCTGAAACTCGTTTTTCCTGCCAGATTAGTTCTGTCCTACATCTTGTGTATCCTTATCCATGAAATCGGTTTCCCTCTCCAGCTGCTCGATGAACTTGGGCCCAGTTTTTCTTTGTGTGACACCGACGCTGCAAAATCTGCTTAGCAACAGTAGCCTCCTGTCAGCTTGTTGAAAATAATATTTCCTAATGTTTCTCTCTGCCCTGCAGAAACAAAGCAAGGACCGTTTTGGACTTGAAGGCGATGAGGAGTCGACCATGCTTGAGGAATCTGTATCCCCGAAGAAGTATGTGTAGTGGTGGGACCAATAAGTGTGTCAGTGTCAGCTGATGTGTTAGAGCCACAGGGTCTGTGTGCAGCCTCACACACCCAGCAGCAGGCTTGAAGACCCTTTTAGTCACTGATGGAGACAGTTGGTATCTTTCATTTTGCAGTATGAGCTACAGTATCTACCAGGAAATAATATAATTACAAAGAAAAAGCTCAGCACAAGCAAGAAAATAAAGAAAACTACTGGACAACAAGCTTGTAGGTCTAGAGATTAATATAAAATAGAGTTAATAGATTTCGTTCCAGCGAAATCTTTTATCAGGCAGGGCCCGTTTTCAGTTTCCTCCCCAGTACTTCCCTCGACCACAGCTCACACATCAATCTCCCAGAACCTCATTTCACCACGGGAACACGTCCTTAGCTGGACTTCATCCTGAGAGATAATCGTTCTGTGAAGAAATTGTGCTTCACTGGACAAGTGAAGGCTCTATCAGAACATTTCCTGATTAGATGCGTATTAGCTCATTTATCCGCACTGGACTCTCAATGCGTAACTGAAGCCTGTTTTCCTGTCTAGGCTCAATTAAAATTGCTTTCCGGCTCTCCACTCGGAGACTATTTGCTGCAATTGTTATTGTGGGGGTTTTTTCCCATTTTGCTTTTATCTGGGTTTGTGCACAGGGCCGACGGCAAAAGTCTTTAATACTACAAACACACAGCGAGCCAAACTGTGCAAGGCCTTATCTGAGCAAAAACAAAACAAAGCTTTGTCTTCCAGAAGTACACAGTGGGAACATTCTGCAGTGTCAGTCTGCTTTGTGTTACTGGACCACTGTCACAAGAAGCACACAGCCACACTGCCTGCTGTTGTGTCCCTGCCATAAACACACACAAACACACACACATCTAAACACACACACATCTAAACACAAGAAACATGCTCTTTTTGTCTTTTATAATGACTTTTCTTTCTGGGAAAATATGTTTCTCTTCTTATATCACTGTCTTTGTGTGTGTGCCACTGCTTCAGCTGCTGTCTCCATTAACCAGCTGCATGGCTCTGTACTGTTTGTGTATCTACCGTATATCATGCTTGTATATGAATGTTGAAGTATGCATGTGGTCTGTTTTAACTTGGTCACTGGTTCTTTAGATTTGCAGATTGGATGTTACAGCTACAGGGTTTTGTTCTGCACATATGTCATATCATATCAGAAGCATTTGCAGGTGCTGTATTAACCGTGTGCCTGCTTGCGGTACCTGCAGGTCCACCATCCTGCAGCAGCAGTTTAATCGCGTTGGCCGGGTGGAGCACGGCTCTGTGGCACTGCCAGGGGTGATCCGCTCAGGCTCCATTGGCGCAGAGTCCCTCAGCATGGGCACCATGCCATCTGCTCAACAGCAGATCACTATGGGTCAGATGCACCGTGGACACATGCCACCGCTGGTAAGACCAGTACAACAGAAAGCCTCCCAGTATGATGTCTGTCCATTCTTATTTGTTTTTAGTCAGTGAGTTCTGTTCTTTCTTTCTTTCTTACTTACTTACCTTTCACCTTCTCTACTTTAAATACAAACACTTCGCTTCACGGAGGGCCAGTCCTCTTTCCTCAGACTACATTCTGTAAGATTCTCACCTCCGTAATGTTCCTGTTTGTGTAGAGTTCAGCACAGCAGGCTCTGATGGGAACCATCAACACCAGTATGCAAGCTGTGCAGAAAGCCCAGTTTGACCTGGGAGAGGTTGACAACCTGCCACCGCTGGGACAGGACATGGTACTTCACACTGCTTATGTCCACTTCATGTAACACCTTCACACACATAGTGCTGGTCATGCATGAAGTGTAATGACCTGATGTTTGCTCTGTGTGTCCAGGCATCTAAGGTGTGGATCCAGAACAAGATGGATGAGTCGAAACATGAGATCCACTCCCAGGTTGATGCCATCACTGCAGGAACAGCCTCTGTGGTCAACCTCACAGCTGGTCAGTGGCACTGGCGTCGCTCAGCAGACTGCGTTCTGCTTTGGGGCCTGAACTCTCTCTTCTGATAGTGAAGCTTTGATTTACTGAGCAGAATTTATCTCCAGCTGCCTTATGCATTTGTCAATATTGGCATTTATTGAAAATCCAATGGTTAAATGATCTGGACAATTAACAGCTTTTAAGCTGAGCCTCTCACAATTTCTTTACTTCCTGCTGTGGTTTGGTCAGTGTGTGCTGGTGTCTGTTGCACTTCAAATTAAAATCGGCAGCTAGTTGGTTTTTCGTCTTATCTGCCCTTCAGACTGAAAACAGTTTGCTCTTCATTTCTGTACTTTTACCTGCTTATGTCAGTGCTTTAATGAACCGACGTGCCAGTAGAGAACAGTTGTTCTTTTAGGGTTTTATTATTTCTTTCTTACTCTGGGCTTCCTCCCTGCGCTCAGGTGATCCGATGGACACAGACTACACAGCAGTGGGCTGTGCCATCACCACCATCTCTTCCAACCTGACTGAAATGTCAAAGGGTGTGAAGCTGCTGGCCGCGCTGATGGAGGACGACGTGGGTGGAGGTAACGACCTGATGAAGGCTGCCAGGACACTGGCCGGGGCCGTGTCTGACCTGCTGAAAGCTGTGGAGCCGGCCTCTGGAGAGGTGAGCAAAGGAAACTCTCAGATAACGACTTCCTGCTTTGTAAAACATGTCAATTTAAACCTTCTTGATTGTGACTATTTTTCAATGCTGTATATTTGATTTACACTATTATCAGTTTCTCTCTGAAAGAGAATATTTAGAATATTTGTTCTATCTACTGTCATGTTGAAGTCCAACATGGTATTTAAATCCAGGAGGGTCTAGTGTAGATTAAAATGTGAAAGGATGGTGAAAACTCTTCCCTATATCAAGCTGAAGGCAAATACAGAGCACACATGGGCAAAGACACAAGACAGTAGACGGAGCAGAAAATGGAGACAAATGTGTGAAACTGGAGCCTGACTCTGGAGTTCAGCCCATGCAGCAGCAAACTCTTCACCAGATTTTGTGTGTACTTGGTTTTCTACACAATGTAGTTGCACATTTCTTAGGATTTCGTGCCTGTGTATTAGACAATATGTGGCCTGTAGGTGGTTAGAACAGGAGATGCTGAAATTCACAGATTTAAAGTACAGTGAAACATTTTACCTAGCAAGCAGAAACCATATCTGTAGATACAGGATGATACAGTTTCATATGGTTTGTGTGTGTGTGTGTGTGTGTGTGTAGCCCAGACAGACGGTGCTGACAGCAGCAGGCAGCATCGGCCAGGCCAGTGGAGATCTCCTGCGCCAGATTGGAGAGAACGAGACAGACGAGAGGTTCCAGGTAACGTTGCACCTGCCAATTTATCATCGTGGCTTCATCCACACAAAAGTGGAACCAGCACTGAGTTAATCAAACGAGGGGAAAACCCAGGGAAGATATTCAAAGTACTTTTTTTCCCCTTAGTTTTCCTGGATGATGTTGTTTGCGTTGGACACTGATCTAGATGTTCAGCTTGTGTTTTTCTTGTAGCTCATACTTGACTAAATCATATTGTTACTGTAACACAGTTGTGGTTTGGATTATACAAAGATCAATCCAACAGAGCTTCACTATGTCTCTATGACACACACACATACCCAATCACCACTGCTTTCCTGGTCGAAATGAAATGAGAGGACAGATGGTTGTTACATTTATAGGAAATCTTCCTCGTGTGTTTCAAGAGCTGTATTCAATGATAGTTTAACCTTTACCTGCGCTGTTGTTCCTCAACAAGTCTTACGGGACCGACCTTGCGGATTTGAATTTGCTGGTCATGTTTGTTTTGTTTCCGTTTGCCACCTGTTGTGCAGGACATCCTGATGAATCTGGCCAAAGCTGTGGCCAACGCTGCTGCAATGCTGGTCCTTAAGGCCAAGAACGTGGCCCAGGTTGCAGAGGACACCGTGCTCCAGAACCGGGTCATTGCTGCTGCCACCCAGTGTGCCCTGTCCACCTCCCAGCTGGTGGCGTGCGCCAAGGTACAGCAGAATAAACCTGCACAAAAAAAAAACACCCATGAAATGTGCAGCTCATTATACTGGATGTCTCACGTCATATCAGTATTTGTATAATATTCACTCAGTGGCCAAAAATGATATTCAGTGGATGCTTTTCATTATAAGCTGCAGATAAAGCTGTTGTTAAACTGTCTGAGTGCATGATGATAATCCTGCATTTGCAGTTGAATCATTTGTCGACTGTGAGGGTGAGGTTTGATTTCCTCAGGTATTGGAATAGTATAAAAACTTATCTCCTGCCAAAACATATTTCTGAGTGTATGAGAATCCCCCATGGTACTGGTAAATACCCTGTGCCCTCGTTATATTTGCACATGCTGAACTCTAAAATCCACATGCCTCTAGTTAGTGTAAATGCTCTCCTGGCTCCTGGGCTCAATGGCTGCATTTACTAAACAAATCCTTACCACGCTGCATGGCAGAGTAATGAGAACCATCTGCTGAATCCCTCTCAAATCTTCTTTTCGTTCTCTCATCTTTCTGTTTCCTCTGTTCTCTGTGAAATGAGATTTGTGATTTAATGATGAAAAGGCTGCTATGGCAGTGTTTTGATGCCTGAGTGAAATCTGTTTATTTTCTAGTCACATCACGTTGAATAAGGTTTTACTCTGGGCAGAACTGATATCTTCTCTTTTGTTTGTGTTTCTATTTGCTGAATGTTTGAAAAGCATTTAAACCAGAGCAATAAAACTTGCTTTCATGTGTTTGTCATTATTGCAGTGGAGAGAAGTTTGAACTTATTACCTGTGTGTCTTCTCACCTCCTCCGTGTTGTCGTAGGTGGTGAGTCCCACCATCAGTTCCCCAGTTTGCCAGGAGCAGCTGATCGAAGCAGGAAAGCTGGTGGATCGATCGGTGGAAAGCTGCGTCCAGGCCTGTCTCTCCGCTACAGAGGACGGCGAGCTCCTCAAACAGGTCTGTGTAAACCAGCAGTGCACTGTAATCCCATTGTTCCCTTCAGGAAATAGGATTTATCAGAGGTTTGACCCAGGAAACACTAATTAGGAACAAATGACTTGCCTGGTTTGTCACGTTGAATATTGATAGTCAAACCTTTTCATTTGTTAATTTATGTGGGATGTTGAGTTTGTGTCCTCAGCTTAAGAAGCAGTGAAGATGATGAGTGCAATGTGCCCCTGCCCGGCCGTGTGGAGTGAGGAGAGGAGAATAATGCAGCTTAAGCAGTGCAGCACTAATAGTGATGGTGTTTGTCTGGTGTGTGTTGGAAGGTGAGCGCAGCAGCCAGCGTGGTCAGTCAGGCTCTGGCGGATCTCCTGCAGCACGTGCGGCAGTACACCTCCAGGGGAGAGCCTATCGGGCGCTACGACCAGGCCACAGACACCATCATGACCGTCACAGAGAGCATCTTCACCTCAATGGGAGACGCAGGTGAGTCCAAAACAGTAATTGCTGTGAGGTAAAAGGAACAATATCTAAAATATGTTGATTCAGGATTATTTACAGGATTATTAATTTAAGCAAGATTTACTGACACCTATGGTTTAAGCAGTGATTAGCAGGAGCCTGCAGCAAATAGTTTCAGTGAGGCTTTAGTTTTATTCGTCATGGCAGAAGCTCTAGAGGTGCTGCAACAAAACAAGGGCTCAATAAATAAATTTTTCTGATTCAGATTCTGTGAAAATTGGCGCATAGAGAAAAAATCTGGACTCCTACTTTTAAAACTGGCCGACCAGCTCTGAAGTAGCCGAGGAGGCGTCTTACTTTTCTTGCCTCATTCCATAGTCTGGTCCGAGAGACGGGGGTGATGGCGGGTTTAAATGGACGGCTGTCAGCCCCGGTGAAGCCACAGAGAAAAGCTGACAGTGATGTTAACAAGTCTGACAGCAGAGAAAGGCAGACGGGTCCGATTCCGGCCCGGCAGTCAGCTCAGGCTGATTGATTGGACTGACAGATGGGGCGGATTGCTGTTTGCTCTGCTGAGGCCTGAATATGTGCGGCCTGTTGGCGAACACTGGTGTCAGATATGTCTGCTTTTGTCACGCCTGGTGCATATGTACAGGAATTAAACGTGAAGATAAAACAAGTATGAATCTTTTTGTAGTGGAGTCTTGTCAGATCAGCTGATAGATTCAGGTGAATTTCCCCTGCGTAGCTTCTCTGCTGCACCAAGTCTGCTTTAACAGAGGAAATGTAGTCTGGTCCACGCCTTTTCCTTTAGGTCTTGCCTCAGTAGTCTGATTTTCAGAGTCAAAAACACTTCTGCTGATGGAATAGTCCCCTACAGCTGTTATAGATCTGATCGAGAACAAAGCTGTGCGAGAAATTCAGCCACACAGAGCCGAGTGAAAGATGTTTGCTTCTTGTTTTCTCCCTCCAGGTGCTTTTTGCCTTCACACCCTAAAACTTAAAAGCTCACTGTTGTTTATTATTGTCAAGCTTTCAGAACCTAAGTCCACATCAGACATTTTAATAAGCGTCTTTCTGCTACAAAATCAAATGGTATCAAGTTATAAAATCGATGCAGTCTGACATGTTGATATGATTCACTTGGTTTGGCAGCTTTGCATTATTTGCATCCATTCAAACCTGCATGTCGTCTCCTTTTCACGTGGCTGAAGAAAAGATGGATTTTATTCAGTATGCTATAGAAAACATTTATTCATAGTTCATTTAAAGCAGCGTTAACAGTCACAGTTTTCTTGTTGTTTTTTGTCCCCTCATTTTTTTTCTTTACCTGGTCTTGTGTCACCCTCTCTCCTGCAGGAGAGATGGTGCGTCAGGCTCGGGTCTTGGCTCAGGCCACCTCAGACCTGGTGAACGCTATGAGGTCCGATGCTGAGGCCGAGATTGACGTCGACAATTCAAAGAAGCTACTGGCAGCTGCTAAACTGCTGGCAGACGCCACTGCAAGGATGGTGGAGGCAGCGAAGGTGAGCAGCAGTAAAGTTTTCTTCTTTCTACATTTTTTCACAGGAAGCAGTCGACTGAGCCGAGCTGTAGAACCAGCTTTACTCCATGTGTAGCTTCTATACTGTGGTGGTTTTAATCACATCAGTGGGATTTGACATAAAGCTGCACAGGGCAGGACTTATGTATGTATAAGTTTGTGTATGTGTGTGAAAATGAAGAAAAAAGACGAATGTTTGAGATTATTATGATTCTGCTTGGCCTTGTTGGAAAAGATGAGCTTTAAAAATTTCTTCAAAAGAAATGTAGGGCATGAGCAGAACAGCTGAATCCCAGAGTGTCGCTTTTCAGAGGTGTGGATGGTAACATCAGCATCTGTAAACATCAGCATCTGTAAACATCAGCATCTGTAAACATCAGCATCTGTAAACATCAACATCTGCAAACATCAGCATCTGCAAACATCACCATGTCTTGCAAAGCTGGAAATCATATAAATTAAATTAGTGACAGTTTTTGCTTGTGTTATATGTTTTTATTCAGTTTTGGCTGAGACACCCTGTTGTGTCATTGAGGTTATTCAGTTGTTTATTGTCCATGTGGCAGCAGCAGGATATACGTCTCTAAGACCCTGTTTAGATCAACATGAAGCCCTGGAATAAGCTGCATGTATGTTTAATGTCGATGTTGATAGTATAGTCTCAGTCTCATGCGGCTCCATCACTGGTTTGCTTTAATCTCTAATGAATGTAGTGATTTGTCAGTTGAACTTGTAATAAGGTGACTGAAATAAAAGCGGTGCTGCTCTGCTGACTCCATGCACCTTGTTGAATGAGTAGTGTAAACACTGTAGTGGCCAGTTTTAACTAATTGAAATTCATGGATCATATTTAGTGTGGTCTAAGCCTTCGGTATAGCAGCAGTGCGTTTCTGCGGTTACAGACCAGCCTCTTGTATAAACAGCAGTGGTCAGGACGTCGTCTGAGTACCAGGTGAATTTACACAGTGTGATGAACAGTGATGGATGTTGAAATTTATCATGTTTCTTCTGCACCATGATATGATGAAGAGCAAGAGGACATCAAAGTCCACGTTCCCAGACTGCTGAAGGCCAGGCTTTGCCACTCATCCCGTCTTCCTCTACCCAAACTCTTTATCTGCTCTCTCTTCATCAGCCTCATTATCTGTCTGCAGAATCACACACTGATATTAATAACTCTCCACTTCCACCATGAAAATTAAATGATGCCCTGCGGCTGGTTAGTCGGGTTTGATGCCAGACTCGTCGCCGTCACAGCTGTATACGTGTCTGTGTCAGCGGAGGCTGTGACCTCACCCAGACGTTGCCTCGGTAACTGATTATTCGAGGGGTTTGTTTTTTTGTTTGTTTGCTTTTTTTGGACTGTATGTTTTACAGCTGCACGCTTATTTTTCAAAGCCAGTTGTCAGGTAATGATTTGTTTCCAGACACCTACTTTACGTATCACTGTAGGGCAGACCTTCATGATGAATTCTTATGTGATACCTTGTTAGATTCTCTTTTGTGCAACTGTGCAAATTGGCTGCTTTATTAAAATGGTGTCGGCAGTTGCCAAGAGACACATGACGACTGCAAGCTTCACTGAATTGAAGCTGATTGAAGCAACATTTTACTGAGACTGATACATTAGCCCCATGTTGGACAAGGTCTTCGGCAGAACAACTTGTGCTTGTGCCTCGTTGATGGTGATTTCTCTGTTAGTGGTGACTCCTGTAGCAGCAGCTGTGGGGTTAAACATTAACTTAATGACATGGGGTTTTCTCTTTTGTAGCTGCAGGTGAAGCCGAAGTTCCCGGTTAATTAACCTAATGGAAGAGGCTTAGCTTTCTCTGCAGCAGCAGGAGGCATGGGTGCACTGAGTGATATTGGTCTCCACAGAGCCCAGTTCATTTGCACTGTTGGACACATAAACAGGAAGATTAAAAAGAGCTGCTTGCTCAAATGAAAACACAGAATCTCTTGACCTTTAGCCGTCAACAAAGCGGTGATTGTTTAAGGCAAGAAGAGCTGCAGCTGAGTTTGAGTTCAGTGATGAAGTGCGCTTCATTTTCAGAGATCTGATGGCAATTGTGTGTCTGCTGCTGGTTTCAGTCGGTGTGTGTTAATGTTTTTCTAAGGAAGAAGTTTTGCAAACTAACAAATTAATTTGAAAAGACTGTACAAAGCAAATGTTACAGATTGTTCAGACTTTACTTTTTGTTCCTCCCATCCTTGCACCAGCTGTTTGCCTGCCCCGCTCACATGATTTGTGTGTGTGTGTGTTCGTGTTCTCTCAGGGTGCTGCGGCATACCCGGAGAACGAGGACCAGCAGCAGAGGCTGAGGGAGGCTGCAGAGGGGCTGCGTGTGGCCACCAACGCTGCTGCTCAAAGTGCCATTAAGAAGAAACTGATCAACAGGCTGGAGGTCAGTGATGCCGACACACGCAGTTTCTGTTTCATCCACTTTTACACTTCAGTTCTTCAGCCAGTCAGCTAGAAAGAGCTGCATGTCTTTCACCATTACATTTAGGCAAATTTAGTTTGGATCTTGTTCTTGTAAAAAGTCCTGGAGTTGGAAAAATAATCATCTGTCTCCAAGAAAGAGCTGAAGTGACTCATGTGCTTCAGGGTTATTTGTTTCATGGCTCAGTTACACTTCACAGTAAGATATTCAGCTCATTAACAGGATTTATGTGTTTCATTTACTTCATGATGATTTTTGGTTGCAGTAATATTAGTATTTTTATTATTTGCCTTTGCAAACTATGAACAGAACAAAACTTGAAACCAAAAAAATAAATACAAAACAATTCTATACTTTTAATTTATTCATGTGGCCAGTTTTCATAAAGTGGCTTAACTTCCTGTCCTTTCATTAGAAATATGAGGAAGCACAAATCTGTGTATAAAAAAAGATATCACGGGTGCACTTTGAAGAAACGATGTGGTTTTAGAAATCTGTGAGATATATGGTTGTGTCTTTGTGTCCTGACCTTCCTCAGAATGCAGCCAAACAGGCGGCCGCCGCAGCCACACAGACCATCGCTGCTGCTCAAAATGCTGCGGCCTCCAACAAGAACACCGCCGCTCACCAACAGCTGGTGCAGAGCTGTAAGGTGAGAATCACCACTGACAGCAGGGGCCGGTTACTTTTTGATGTTTGTGTAATAGAGGGACTTAATGCTGAGCCTTTAGGGATGTTTTAACCTGTGTGTGTGTGTGTGTGTGTGTGTGTGTGTGTGTGTGTGTGTGCGTGCGTGCGTGTGTGTGTGTGTGTGCAGGCAGTGGCAGACCACATCCCACAGCTTGTCCAGGGAGTCCGCGGCAGTCAGGCCAAACCAGAGGACCTCAGTGCACAACTAGCCCTGATTATCTCCAGCCAGAACTTCCTACAGGTGCAACACACACTCAGAGTCACGATGACCTCGTCGTTTCTTACTTTAGCCGGATGAAGGGCTATTAAAAGTTCCCATAATCAAACTCGGTAACTTCAGCCCTACATTGGGAACCGGGCTAAACAAAGTATAAATAGTGTTTCTGTCATGTGGGGACCCATTTAAAATAGGCCTGTAACCTGTTTTTGGAGCAGCAGTCAGTTAAAGAAGCACCTGTGTGCTGGTGTTTAATGTCTGTGGTACTTTTTACAGCTCCACAAATGCCTGTTGGTGAAATATCCTAAATGATTTAACATTTGTTGCCCACAGCAGTGGTTGTTTTTTTTTGTTTTTTTTGTTTTTTCATGCAGCGCCCTAATGTTATGAGGAAAAATATATTTTATGACATTTTAGGATTTATTTAAAATTGATTTTTGTTTTTTTTGTTTTTTTATTTGTAGCCTGGTAGTAAGATGGTGACCTCTGCCAAGTCATCTGTTCCCACGGTGGCGGATCAGGCTGCAGCCATGCAGCTGGGTCAGTGTGCCAAGAACCTGGCCACCTGCCTGGCTGAGCTGAGGACGTCTGCACAGAAGGTAGAGCACAGATGTGCACACAGATGTGCACACAGATGTGCACACATGCATGACGTCACTACATTTTAGAGATGCAGGAACAAACTAACATTTACAGCACTCCTGAAAAACAACGTACCTCCCTGGATCTTTTAATAATAAGCTTAATGGTTAAAATCATGTTAGGGACAGGAACAGAGCCAACTCCAGTGTACAGTCCGTAGTGTGACAGAGTGCTGTTGACTAGATTTCTTGTTTTACTGCTTAGTACACATTAAATGCACTGAAGTGTAAACTGCTGTGTTAGAGGTTTTTAAATTGCACAGCAGACTTCTGAATCAGGTCTAATCGACTGAGTTTTGGCAGCAGTTTAATGCACTTTCTTTAAATGCAGGATTTGCAGCAGATATTTTCTGTATCACTGTTGTTTGTTTTTCTAATTAGCAGAAACTGACAACAAGATATGTTTGTGTTAAAGGCTCCTGACTTACGAGTGCAGAGGAGTAACCTGTGTGAACTGTGAGCAACAGTGAAACTGGCTTTATTTTCTAGGCTCATGAAGCTTGTGGCCCCATGGAGATCGACTCTGCGCTCACTGCCATCCAGACCCTGAGGAGTGAGCTGCAGGATGCCATGCTGGCTGCCGTTAATGCCCAACTGAAACCACTACCTGGAGAATCGGTGAGATTTACCCAGGAATTATACAGAAAATAGACGCATTCATGCCAGTGTCACTACCGGTTACTTGCTATACTTGAATGTAACGGTTTCACAGGCTAATACTTGGATTTTATTGTTTATATATAAATCCACTGGTTTGTTTTCGCCCTGTCTGTCGTCTTCAGTTGGAGAAATGTGCTCAGGATCTGGGCAGCACCTCTAAGTCAGTCGGATCATCTATGGCTCAGCTGCTCACCTGTGCCGCACAAGGAAATGAGCACTACACAGGTGGGTGCTGCTGATGCACCGACTGAGGCCATGATATTAACTCCACCCTGTGACATCTACACGTCTTTGCCTTTCAGTTTTCAAATAATCGTGTCTGCTGAGCTCCTACTTTTATAGGCAGCCGCCACGTTTCTGACTGAAGCAAAGCTTCTTTCTCTCTTTTCCATGACTCTGAACCATTTGAACTAAGATGTGATTGATCAATTCAGTTAGCCAATAATCAGCACCAAAAGTGAAATAGACCCGTTCTTTGAACACTTCATAATCTTGCCTGGTTTTGGCCTGTTCACTAGCAAACATGTGTTCTCTGGGGACCTTTCATTATGTTTGCAGTGTCTTTGGTCAGAATGCAGTTCTCCATGAAGCGTGAGGAGAAATGCTCCCGTCAGCTGGAGCCTGTTTTCGTTTCCTACAGGGATCTTGTTAACTACAATATTTAATCTGGCTTCATTTCATTGCTTTTATTCCATCCAAGTGATGTGTTGTAAATGAGATGTCACATTTCTTGTGCTGTGAACCAAACACCCTCTTGGACCAAATTACATTTTGTTTGTGTTGCTTGTTGCAACACATTCATCAAGTCACATGAATTAGTCTTTCTGTGTTAAACAGACCTTGCTCACAGTGAGATGTCAGTGTTTATGATTGGACACATGATAGACACTATCTTTAAAAACTGTGTAGGAATAGCAGCCAGAGAGACGGCTCAGGCCCTGAAGACTCTGGCCCAGGCGGCCCGTGGCGTCGCCGCTTCCACCACAGAGCCCAAAGCTGCGGCCGCCATGCTGGATTCGGCCCGTGATGTCATGGACGGCTCGGCGCTTCTCATTCACGAGGCCAAGCAGGCGCTGATCTCCCCCGGTGATGCTGAGAGTCAGCAGAGACTGGCCCAGGTGAGACCCGGTGTCATATTTTTAGACCCAGCACTTCAATTCAAGGTCGCTCAGGGCTGTGGAGTCTGTACGCAGTCTCTGCTTGTCTGCTCTTTTTAACATTACTCTTAATGACGCTTAATGCTGCAGGCTGGAGGGTTCAGTCCAAACCCCATCCTTCTGTCAGGCTGTGGCACCTGTGCCAACAAGCGAACACCACCAAATGTCACAGCACTATAAAGAATGCAGAAGAAGTCTGCAGGGCGCCCAAAGAAAAACATGCTAACAACTTGAGAGACTTTAGTTTGACAGCCCTGATTCACTTAGAGTCGGAGTCTGATTGCTCTAACCTCATCATCTCCATCCTCCTACAGCTGCTTGTGTTCTTACTGAATTTGAGAAATGCTTCCTTAGTAATATTTACGTGTGTTAGGTGTCATGAATATTTTATCATGTAACTGAACATCAACCATTTTAACTTGGAGCTCTTAGATGAATTTCTTACTAGGACTAAAACAGACTCAATGTAATTTACACAGAAACAAAAATGTCCAGAAAACCATAAAATATTTTGTCCTGCAACACTTTTTTCATACGGACAAAGTGTGTTTAGTGATACATCAGAGTGAACACCTGTCGGATAAATCGAGAGACAATACACCTGGACCAAGTAGCTTAATTATTCATGCCTTGTTGTCATATTGAATAAATTGTGTTTCTTGACAGTAGAAAAATTAAATGGAGCACAAAAACACAAGTGAGCAGCTTTTTTTCATCTTGACAAAAGAGGCTAGTATAATAGACCCTTAGTCGTTTAAAGTAGTGTGGGGTACAAAGTTATTGGCTCTTGATTAGATCACAGGAAACCGCTTCATGTTGTCATGTGCTTCTGTCTGGGCCTCTGTGATGCAGCAGCTGAACATATATACACTGGCTGACATTTCAAAGATGGAAAACAGTGGCATTAGCATTTTAAATTCAGGTGTCCAGCTCTCTGCACCTTCTAACCTGGTCTGCTGTGGACCTGCTGTGGACCTGCTGTGTTCCAGGTGGCCAAGGCCGTGTCTCATTCCCTCAATAGCTGCGTCAACTGTCTGCCTGGCCAGAAGGACGTGGACATGGCTCTTAAGAGCATCGGGGAGGCCAGTAAGAAGCTGCTGATTGAAACTGTGAGTTTGGTCCAGTATAAGATTATTATTACAGATGTGTAATATTGATTTTAAAAAAGCCTCGACAGACACTTGATGTCAGACGTTACTCTGATGTATGATCATTCTGGTTTTCGTCATCTTTCATCATAATCACCTTTTCTGTGTCCTCTGTTCAGATCCCTCCAGCCTCCAAGTCGTTTCAGGAGGCCCAGAGTGAGCTGAACCAGACAGCAGCAGACCTGAACCAGTCAGCCGGCGAGGTGGTTCATGCCTCCAGAGGCTCCAGCAGTGAGCTGGCTGTGGCCTCTGGGAAGTTCAGCCAAGACTTTGATGAGTTCCTGGATGCTGGTATCGAAATGGCTGGGCACACTCAGGTTTGTCTGGTTGTATATCAGTTTTATGATGTTGATGTGCTTGGTAAAGTCATAATCTTATGATTTTGTGTCGTTTTAGAAGAAAGATGACCAGGTGCAGGTGATTGGTAACCTGAAGAACATCTCCATGGCTTCTAGCAAGCTGCTGCTGGCTGCTAAGAGTCTGTCTGTAGACCCTGCAGCAGCAAATGCCAAGAACCTGCTCGCTGCAGCTGCAAGGTACCACAACAGACACACACCCAATACAGACACCAACATTTTTAACACTTGTATCCGTAGTGTGTATTAGTTACCACTGAATTTGAAAAGTGGTGTAACTGTAATGTACGACAGGCATTTGACTGTAATATTTTCATGTTATCTTCCATCCATCCACATACAGTCAAAAACATTGTTGTTTTTTTTAACCACTGAAACTCATTTAAGATATTGAACCACATTAATGTTATTCATCAAGACGAGCCCGTTTTGTTGGGATGGCTGAGTTGTCGGCAGAATGCCCTCAGACATCTGCTCACCAAGTCTCAGCTTCGCCCGTAATGCTCTAACGGTGTTGAGAGCAGCTGCCTGACTTGCCATAAAAAGATGCAGAGGTTAATCTGTACGTGTGGTCATTTCAGAGCAGTGACTGACAGCATTAACCAGCTGATCATGCTGTGTACGCAGCAGGCTCCTGGCCAGAAGGAGTGTGACAACGCCCTCAGGGAGCTGGAGGTAGACCAAACCTTTACCACCTTGTGATTACACAGGAAGAAAATGATGTGTTTAATATCCTACGTTAATCTTGATAAATGTTTAGTTACCACAGTCTACCTGTGCAATATCCTGCAGGAAGTAATTATTGCAGTTGTACGAACTCTGTGGTACTAACTAACCAGAGAGAATTGTGTGAAGGTAAATAATTGTGTGAAGGAAGTGCTCATGTTAAACTCCCAGTGTGCGCTCGTCTCTCAGGCTGTCAGAGGAATGCTGGACAACCCCAATGAGCCGGTCAGTGACCTCTCCTACTTCGACTGCATTGAGAGTGTGATGGAGAACTCCAAGGTAGGCCTTAAGATCAAGCAGCCAAATGATCAAAAGACCGAACGCTCTGCGCACACACAGCTCAGCGACTCCATCTCTCTGTTCCGCTGCTGGTGTGTTCAGGTCCTGGGAGAGTCCATGGCAGGTATTTCACAGAACTGCAAGACAGGCGATGTTTCTGCATTTGGAGACTACGTGGGATCAGCCTCCAAGGCTCTGTGTGGCCTGACTGAAGCTGCAGGACAGGTGCCGTGAAGAACCTGCTGAAATATGTTTTATACGAGCTATTAAAAGGTTCCCATCACCGTTCCTTGGAAGGAGTGATGCTGGTGACTGCTGATGAAGTGTTATTTTTCCACAGGCCTCCTACCTGGTGGGCGTGTCTGATCCCAACAGTCAGGCAGGGCACCAGGGCTTGGTGGATCCCATCCAGTTTGCCAAAGCCAACCAGGCGATCCAGATGGCCTGTCAGAATCTTGTTGACCCAGACAGCAGTCCCTCCCAGGTACATGCACCTGTACAAGCCTGAAAATGGTCAGGCTGATGTTTATTATAGCAAAGTTAGACTTGAACCTTTACCATTTTCACATGGCCACAACCATTTGTCGTCCTCTTACTCACACCTCATGCAGATTTTTATTTGTATTGCTATTAAAAATCCCCTGGAACTCTTACCTTTAGTGGCCTAATAGAGTCCTCTCTGGATCATTATCATTAAAATGAAGACTACATCGTCATCTGTTATCTGCTGCTGTTTCTTTGAGATGAAGACTCAGTTTCGGCTGTTTATAATTTGGCAGGTGCTGTCTGCAGCCACCATTGTCGCTAAGCACACCTCTGCGCTGTGCAACGCCTGCCGTCTGGCTTCCTCCAAGACGACCAACCCAGTTGCCAAGAGGCACTTTGTCCAGTCTGCCAAGGAGGTGGCCAACAGCACTGCCAACTTGGTCAAAACCATCAAGGTAGGATTTCTTTGCCAGGCCTGTCATAAGGTTGGCTCAGCTTTCAGAGTAATGCCCTTGTGATTGTGATTGATTCAGGATAATGTAAACAAATCCCTCACTGAACTCGAAATTATTGCAGCTGCTCTGTGTTCCCCAGAACTGATTTCTGTCGAACTTCAGTCACTGATTTGTTTGATTCTTGACTCTTGGATTAAATAACCCTGGTCTAACTAGATTCTGTCTCTCAGGCTTTAGATGGTGATTTCTCAGACGAGAACAGGAGCAGGTGTCGAGTCGCCACAGCTCCGCTAATCGAGGCCGTGGAAAACCTGACGACGTTTGCTTCCAACCCCGAGTTTGCCAGCATCCCAGCTCAAATCAGCAGCGAGGTATGACCACGTGAATGCTAGTGTCTGTAGTATTTATGGGCAGCTGTTGCATGTTACTAGATCAGTACATGAAACACTGTGCTGCAAATAACACATGAAGTTGTAATAAATGCATGTGCTTTGTTTTTCTGTAGGGCTCTGCAGCACAGGAGCCCATTCTCCAGTCGGCATGCTCTATGCTCGACAGCTCCACTCATCTGATCAAGACTGCACGCTCATTGGTTATCAATCCCAAAGACCCGCCCACATGGTCTGTTCTGGCTGGTCACTCTCGCATCGTCTCTGACTCCATCAAGAGTCTCATCACAGCCATCCGGTTAGTGAGCGACTGAATGGTTGGATGTCAAAACACGGCATATGTTGCGGTTTGACAGGGGGCTATGGGACAAACTGCTCAGTGACTGAGATTTGAATCCTTTGTCCTGTTTTTACACCACTCAACTCTTTTATGTGCCTGCAGTGATGTTGGTATTTACAGGTGCACAAAGGTGAAAGTTCACAGCTAAGGTTAAAAAGTTAAGAATAAAGTTTTTGCTTCCATCTTTCTGTATGAAACACCAGAGTCTAATTTAGCCTCCTTGTGAAACGATGCCCAAATTCTTCACTGTGGTGCAACGAACACTTGTCCTCACACCTCCACCGCTTACATTTTTAATCTCCTCGTTCACGCCTTGTGTATCTGACCTTGATCAAAACAAAACTGATGCCTGTGAGGGTCTAATTCCCAGTGTCAAACGAGCTGAATGTTAAGGTTCCTCCTTGGCTCAGAACAGCTGCACATTAGCATTCACACACAGCCGGCCCAGCATCTCCTTCAGTTCTGATGGCCTTATCACAGCCTTCCTTTTAGACTGTAAATTTAGTACTGGGAGTTTGGCCCAGGTCTTTAATATAGAACATGAACAGGAATGGACTTCATCCTGCGAAAGTCAAACTCATAACTTTTTTTACTGTCATTACCTGAAGGGGAAAGGTTTTGTTCTTGTTTTCCCTGAACTTGTTCTGCCCATGTGGCTGCTCTCAGCCCACTCAGGGGGTTCAAAGCTAAGTGGCTGCTCAACTTGATCCCTGTGTATAGTGACGGGAACTTACAGACCAGATTTTAGCAGATGTGACCTGAACTGCAATGAGATGAGAGAAAACTGAACAGAAGTCAGAGACATCAGGGAACCTGTTTGTGCAGAGTTACTTATGTTAACATTTGCATTTCGTGGCTGCTTTGCTGTGTTTAATATTTCTTTTTTTATCACCTTCTCTGTCCTCGTCCTCCACACATCATCCCTCACCTTCACTCTGATATGTTTTCCAACCTTTTTACTGCTTTCTGTTTCCCCTCGTTTCCTGCTCCATTTTACTGTCAGGGACAAGGCCCCGGGCCAACGGGAGTGCGACTCGTCAATTGATAACATCAACAAATGTATCCGGGACATTGAGCAGGCCTCTCTGGCAGCAGTCAGCCAGAACTTACCCAGCAGGGACGACATCTCACTGGAAGTAAGCAACCATCAGAAAGTGACTCAACTTTTTCTGCTAATAGTATCTGTCTGGATTTGATCTCATCTTTCTCACAGTTTTCCCATTTTACTTTTTTTTTTTTTTTTTTTTGTGTGTGTGTTTTCTTTTCCCAGTTGTTTTGTTTTTTGAATTGTGGCTCTGTCATTGGTGTTTTAAAGTAGGTCTCTGTCCATTGTGGGTCACAAACAGCTCAGGGGTTTAATTTCATTAAAGTGGTAACATGACCCATCAGTATTTAAAATTGATCTGTCCTGTGGCAGATCTGCAGTTTGGCATGTTCTAATGCAGAACTGATCCTAAAACAGTTGCAGATTTTGGCACTTGTACTAGTTTTGCAGGCATTTAATTTCTAAAAGTAGCTTTTCAGCAAGTTCCACCTGGCTGATTTGAATGCACCTCTGTCACCCATAAAAAGAAATACAAAAACTAATTTCTTTTTAATATCCTTTCTTCAGGCGCTGCAAGAGCAGCTGACGTCCACCGTGCAGGAAATTGGCCACCTAATTGACCCTGTTTCCACTGCTGCCAGGGGCGAAGCTTCCCAACTAGGACACAAGGTATGTAGGGCAGGGAGTTAATTACTTTGATACTGTGGAACAACACTTCACAGAATATTCAGTATTGGATATATCCTTATATAAGGAGTGCATGACCAAATTAATGTTCTGATGGTAGATAATCCTGTGGTCATTAACATCTTAGTTATAATGAGGTATGGTTCAAACAGTCCATCCATCACTGTTTGCCTCAGGTGACCCAGCTGGCTGGTTACTTTGAACCACTGATCAAGGCCTCTGTAGGGGTGGCGTCCAAGCTGAAGGATCACCAGCAGCAGATGACCTTCCTGGACCAAACTAAGACCCTGGCTGAATCGGCCCTGCAGATGCTCTATGCTGCCAAAGAGGGTGGAGGAAACCCAAAGGTGTGACCATTTTATTGTTCTGTATTGTGCTTTATAGTGAGGTGTTATACATGAACACACCAGCACAGCGTCTTCATATGTTGCTTTCCCTTTATCACAGTGGAGTGAGATTTATCGCCCAACCACAATAATGGACTCATCACTGTGCTCCGAAGTCCGGATTTGGCTCATAGCTCATATCTGTCTCATTTCTTTGCAGAATTATTTCAGTCATAATCTTAGATCATAAGTCACACATCTGCCGTCTGTCTCCAGCTTTTAAACAGAGATAAAGCTCCTACGATTTCTGCTCCAGACAGTCGGAGTTTAAATAGAAGAGGAAATTAAATTAAGGAACTTGGTATCTGTGGTGAATGATTCCTTCACCTATTGTCTCTGTTTTTAGCTCATCTTAGTTATTTTAGCGATATCTTCTCTGTTTCTTGTTTTACCTGGTGTTTGCTGCTGTTTTGGCCCGATGTTACAAAGCAGCTGCTAATCTCCCTGGGACATACCCAAATAAATAAAGTTTAAATAAAAAGACACGTGCATGTGCAGGGTAGAAAAAGCTTGTGCTTCCTCACGCTTCACAGGCGTCCCATACCCATGATGCCATAGCAGAGGCAGCGCAGCTCATGAAGGAGGCGGTTGATGACATCATGGTGACACTGAATGAGGCTGCCAGTGAAGTGGGGATGGTGGGAGGAATGGTGGAGTCCATCGCAGAGGCCATGGCCAAGGTGAGTGCTGCTGCTGCTCACGGCGTGTCTCACGGGGGTTTGGTTGATCCAGTGCGGGGTCAGAACTGATTGGTTTGGTAAACTCACGCTCTCTGGTTCTACTACAAACCAACTCCATTTGCTCCATTATTTAGCAGTAGCTGAGCATATTTATCTCAAGATCTTTACCTCCGTCGTGTCCTCGATCTTTTCCTGCGGGATCCTGAGGTGTTCCCAGGACAGACGGGATAAAAATAGTACTCCAGTGTGCTTCTCCTGGGATGAAGGTTATGCAAGACAGATGCTTTGCCAGATGTGCCTAATTTACTCTTGATTTACAGCACTACTCTGTCATCATTTGTTTTACAAGACAATACGGCAGCAAATCCAATAACATAATCCTCCACCTTCATCCTAAGGTGATCAAGACTCACCTGTTGAGCTACAGCTTCATCATAATTACCCCCATCTCAGTCGGTGCTGTCGGTCCTTTCAAGGATTGAGTTCTGTTGTTTGAGTTTGAGATTGTGCTGCACATTTTAGGAGAGTCTGTCAAAATCATTAATCATAGCAGAAAAGATCTTGTTTTGAAAAGGGCCACAATAGCAAAAGCCAACAGTTTTTAATCTTCGTCCAGGATGTTTTTTTTTTGAAGCAGCCATTATTACCAATTTCCTCATTAAGTTTTCTCTTTTTTTTTTGTTTTTTTGTGAAATGGTTTGTAACAGCTTGATTGCAATCTAAGTGTCTCTCCCATCAGAAGTCACTGATTACCATCTTAATACAAACCACAAACTGCTGAAGAAATGGAAGATGGACAGTAAGCACAGCCTCTCTCTGCCAGTTTTAGGCAATTTAGTCTTTCTTTCCAATTAACAGTCAAACTATTGGCAAACACATTATGTGTGAAGTGAGAAAAAGCCTTTATCTCAAGTACAGGCAGAGAATAGCATCAGCTAATTACATCCTTCCTCACCTTCCTCAGTGAGAATCATTGCAGAGGTGAAGAGCTCTTCAGGTGTGGGTCACCTGAGGGAACAGCATCTTGGCACCAACTTTCTGTAGCGTGTCATAAATAATTAAAGTGGTTCATTTGGTGTTTGCGTGATGGGCATGTAGATGTAAGTCCTGTCTGCATGCCGCTCGGTGTGTGCATGTTAGTAGTTGATTAAAAAGAGAATAATCCTCTTAGATAATCCATCGACATAACGGTCACTCCCCGCGTCGGTTCGAGTGAAGGATTTAAATCTCAACTATTAGTCACAAGCTGCACATTCGAAGGTGTTGGTTCACCCAGTGGGTGAAGTGGAACATCATGTACTTGCAGTACTGCATATCTGTTTCAGTACCAGCATGCTGTTGCCACATGGTGTCATCTCTCCAGTCTCCTCGGCTTTGCCATGGCACACAGATGTTGGCCGGTGATCAAATGTTTCTGTGGTTAATACTATTTAGTGGCTGTAATTACAGTGGGGATATGGTGGATAATTTATAATGAGTGTTTGTTTTGAATGTGAAATGGCATTAATGTTGGTTTGCAGATTAACCGATATGTGCACACCCGGCAGAATTATTATAATTGAAGGGTTGATCAGGTCTGACATGTGTGTGTAACTACAGAACTACGTGGTTGATTGTCTTCGTGTTGTTTGTGAAGAAGAAAGCAGTGTGACTTAAACTGAACCCTGCAGTGCTGTTCTTAACTCTGTGTGTGTGTGTGTGTCTTTGTGTCTTTCCTCAGCTGGATGAGGGTACACCACCTGAACCTGAGGGCTCCTTTGTGGATTACCAGACCAGTATGGTGAAATACTCTAAGGCGATTGCTGTCACTGCTCAGGAAATGGTTGGTCTTCAAAATAATTGTTTTTTGCAAATGTGACTGAAGGACGTTTATTTGTTTGACACATGGCACAGAGGCACAACACTTATTTCTGTCCAGAGTTGCATTTATTTCTGGCTGAGCTCTTATGTTGATGACCATAGAGAGGAACCACTCTGTAAAGTCTTCCTTCAACATGTCCCAAAGACTTTCAGTGGGACTGAAATTATCACGTGTGAAAACGGTTCCTCATGCTCTCAGACCCTCTTCCTCACTCTGAGCCTGATGAGTGTTTCAGCGCTGTGGCACCATCAGGGAAGAAAAATTCAATCTGCTGGGATAACCAGGTCATTCAGTACATGCAGGTCGTCAGCTGACTTCATCTTAGTGCCACATAAAGTTGCTGAGCCTGGACCTGAGCGACCGAAGCAACCCCAGACCAGAACTCTGCCCCCAGAGGCCTGTACAGAGGCCACCAGACACGATGGCTGCTTCTCTTCTCGTGCTTCCCTTTTATCCAGATGAGTCCATTGCCCTGGAACAGGATCAGTCTGGACTCATCAGACCACATGACCATAGCTGTGATTTCTACTGTCGTTTTACTATAATGCAACTTAATCAAGTGTTTAAATGATCTCAGGTTGTGGTTATTTAAGAAGATGACAGTTCACCAGTGTCCTTCCTGATTTTAATTGATGCTTCGGGCAGTTTTAGAAAAATTACATTAAAACATCCATTAATGTCATAAGCCTCATTAGTTTTACTGTTTGATTGAACAGGCCAATCATGTGACCTCTCTAAAACACAGTAGCATCTTTTCCACAACCACAGGATCCGTCTTCTGTTAAGAAATGAGAAGCTCAGGTTCAGCTGAAACACTAATCATCCAGTCAGTGTCACATTTGAAGAACCTGTTAGTCTGAGAGCTGATATCACCACCAACATGGTGTCACTGTAAAGACCATAGATATTTTCCCTGTGCTTTTGCCCGTCAGATGACCAAATCGGTGACCTGTCCGGATGAGCTGGGGGCGCTGGCCTCTCAGGTGACTGTGGACTACAGCCAGCTGGCCGTTCAGGGCCGACTGGCTGCTCACACAGCTGAGCCAGAGGAGGTGAGGAGGAGCTGGCGTCACTCAGAAACAAATTATCTTAGCTGTTATACATCTCTGCAACATCAGAGAGGCAGATTGATCATTTTACTGTATCACTTAGAGTAATATTAGAGTTCTCCCCTTTTTTGCATATACGTATTTACGGTTATTGGTGTGTTCTGTGTTTGGTCCAGATTGGTTTCCAGATCAAGACTCGTGTTCAGGATCTTGGACATGGCTGTATTTTCCTGGTCCAGAAGGCCGGAGCTCTGCAGATCATCCCGTCTGACAGCTTCACCAAACGAGAGCTCATTGAATGTGCCCGTGCAGTCACAGAGAAGGTATCACCATGTCACTGAAAGAGTCTGATTTCATTATCTTTTCTTTCCAAAGAGAAGAGAATTTGTATATTGATTATCGACACTTTATTAACCCAAGGCCGTTTCGCTTTTCTGTCAATATTAATTATGTTAATACCAAATCATCTGTGTCTGGAGGGTTTCCTGCTTAGCCTGGTATGAGGCTCTGTGCCGTGTTGCTGTTTACTGGAAATGAAACAATAGTTTTCTGGCTGTGTAAGCAGTGATTCTGGGATCTCAAAGATATAAGTTAGTGCCATAATATATTTTATCACATGCCTCCTGAATGAAGGAAAGTCTGCCACAGGCGTGTTTATGCTTCAGAGGCTGCCTCTTTAATTCATAGGCTTTGCAAAATGCTTTACTCCACATTCTAGTTTAGTAATTCATTGTAAAGTATTGATATCCAGTCAGTCCTGTAATATTGTTCAGCTCTGCACTGTGAATGCAGATAAAACCCTCTAGGGGCCTATATTTGTGCTTTCATGAAGTGAATCCCAGTAGTTTTCTGCTTATGTGTCCTTTTTAATGTATATATTTTTGTTTAGCTGGTCTTAGCTAGTGTTAGAGGCTCTTTTCTCTGTGTAATATGTCATTTTACTTGTTCCATTTTAATGGCCCAACCTCGTAACCTTTAACATCTGCAGACATTATTCTTTCAACTAAGAATTCGCATGTGGCGTCCTCCTTTTTTTAGGATCCAAAAACATCAGTTATTGAGTTCCTGTAGTCACTCGGGCATCTGTGAGGGAAACAAATAGAGCTGAAGTCTGTTTGGCATGTATTCATTTCACTCTATGAATGATGCTACGTGTTTCTCGGTGCTGATGTGGTGTTTTTGTAGTCACAGCAAATTTTTAAATCCTCTGGCCTCCTCAGTTTGAATGCAACATTTATCACTTTCCAGGGAGATGTCTATCATAAACAGTGGCGTTGACCAGAATCTCTAACAACTTCCTCTGCTCTGTTTTGATCAATGTGTGTTCATCTTCAGCTTCAGCAGTTAAGATGTGGATAATGTGCCGTTAATGGAATCTGATGTCCCCAGGTGTCCCTGGTGCTGTCGGCCCTCCAGGCAGGAAACAAGGGCACACAGGCCTGCATCACAGCTGCCAGCGCAGTGTCTGGCATCATCGCTGATCTGGATACCACCATCATGTTTGCCTCAGCCGGCACACTCAACGCAGAGAATGACGAGTCCTTTGCTGACCACAGGTTAGAGTCTGAAAATGTGCAGACACAACTGTGAAAGTACAAGACCTGACTGGAGTCTGAAGTCCGCCCTCCAGTTATCTTTGATCCAAAACTGACAGGATGACATATTAACTAGTGAGCAAGGGCAGGAAATGTGCTAGAAACTACAAATTACCCTCAGGGGTTGGAAGATGGAGGAAGTGTCACATCTTTTACTGTTTGTGCTCTTAGACTGAAGACTCCACTTGGATTCCTGTAGTACTTAAAAAAAAAAAAAAAAAACAAAAAAAAACAGCAATGAAGTTGGAAACGATTCTGGTTTTATTCAGAGAAATCTCACATTGCTGTGCAAATGTTGAGCTGAAGGGCTCCGAATCTGGGCTTTGTCTGGTTTTAAAGAGATTCATATCCAATAATGAAAGACTTGGCAACATACAGTCACTTGCTGTGACCAGAAAAGATTAACCTAGAACCTTACAGGTAATTGTTAGTGAAATTGTGCTGCACCTCACAGGAGAGTCAGGAAAGCAGAACTATAGAGCAGCAGGTTGAAAGCAAACAGATTCACTTTTTTATCTCTGTTTATGTCACAGCACCGTCATAATCAAGAGGAAACTTTGTCCTACAAGTTTCCTTGTCAATTTTAGGAAAAGAATTAACGTGGCTCGTTCCATAACCTTACCTACCCTCGGTGTGTGCGTGTGTGTGCGTGTGTGTGCGTGCGTGTGCGTGCGTGCACCAGCTTTGATGCACAGCACAAAAGCGCCAGGGCTGCGATTTACCTTGTTTCTGCAGGAGTAAGACATCCAGATCAAAGCATCAGTCACTGCAAGGGTTTCTAACACTTTGTCTTCGTCGCTCCCGTCTTTCTCTGCACTCTCTTCTCTCTCAGGGAAAACATTTTGAAGACGGCCAAAGCCCTGGTCGAGGACACAAAGATGCTGGTTTCTGGTGCAGCTTCCGGACAGGACAGGTTGGCTCAGGCCGCCCAGTCTTCTGCCAAGACCATTACTCAGCTCACAGATGTGGTCAAACTGGGAGCCACCAGCATCGGTGCAGATGACCCTGAGACACAGGTCAGTCAGTCACATCTCTGTTTGCCCTTTTTCCTGTTATCTGATGAAATTATAGAAGAAAGAGCTGCCAATGGCAACAACCTTTCAGAGGTTTGTCCCTTATCCAGACGGCGCAGTGATAAATCGGTGTCTCTCTGTGTGTCCTTTCTCTAGGTGGTTCTGATAAATGCTGTCAAAGATGTGGCCAAGGCGCTGGCTGAGCTCATTAGTGCCACCAAGTGCGCCGCTGGCAAAGCAGCAGATGATCCATCTATGTACCAGCTGAAGAGCGCTGCCAAGGTGAGAGCATCAGGGAGTCTGCGAGTCCTGAGACTGTGTCTAATTGGTGCCCGTCTTTTCCAGGTTTCCACGTCTTTAAAGTCAGACTGTTGGAGTTTCTTGGTGTTTAAGAAATCACATCAATGTTCATTTGTTTCGATAGGCTGCGTTTTTGTGTTTTCATTTGTCCACCGATTTTCCCTGCTCCCCTACCCTAAAAAGGGTTTATCAAAGAAGCCTAAATCTAAGTTGATGGAAATTGAAATCCCCCATGCTGCATGTATGCATAACAGCCCTCCTCTGCGTCCTCAGGCAGGCTCTTTAATCAGCCACAGCAGCATTATTTCATTATGAGTTAAACTGAAGACGGTCTCAGCAGTGTAAATAAACAGTCAATAAATGCTCTGCATAACAAGGAACTGGGACTTTTCTAACCAACATAAATCAGCCGAATTCATTTCTTTAGCATATGCAGATGTGCAGATTTTCCAAGCCACTGCTGATGACACTGTCGGCTGCTCATTAGCACCTCTAGCTGTGACATTTCTAAAACGTGTTGGGTTCTGCTGCAGCTCAGTGTATCATAGAGGCTTTCACATGAGGACTACAGGCCTTACATGCAGTTTTAGGACCAGAGGTGGAAACAATATGGAAGATTTTAGCTTCAGGTCTTGAGGTCCGTGGGCTTTTCTGTACGGTTGATGTGCACCCCCTGTTGTTCATTTTGATGTAGTGCACCCTTAGATTTACCATTTCTACCAAGTTGGCTATCTATGCCATCAGTATGTCTGCGTACATTAGGCCATTTAAGCTTTATAGCAAATTGGATATTGGATTGTTATATTATTTTTTCTTTGGCCTGTGTGCATCATTGGTTAAGGACTCTGATTTGTCACATATTTAATTTTATGCATTAATATAAAACCTGTCTGGTTAATTTATCCATCAACAGTTGGTTTTAATTAATTAATTAATTGATTACATTTTATTCCGGGCCATTAAAGATTAATCAGTATTCAATCCATGTAAATGTGTCAGAGGCTTGTCTCAGCTCAGGCAGGCTCTTGTTGATGTTAAAGCTGAACGCTCGGCAGACTGAGGGGTGTGTTGATCTGACCTGTTTGAACTTATTGCATGAAAACCCATTTCCCAAGCCTGAGCCTTGTTTTTGTTAAAAACACAGATGTTTTCATCAGTTTGTTCTGCTTGTTTCCTGCCAGGTGATGGTGACCAACGTGACGTCCCTGCTGAAGACGGTGAAGGCTGTGGAGGACGAGGCCACTCGGGGCACCAGAGCCCTGGAGGCCACAATCGAGTGCATCAAACAGGAAATGGCGGTGAGATTTAAGGCTGTTTGATGTGTGTTTCCTAAAATTGATATCGCACTATAATTAAAAGCACGGCCAGTAGCATATCTTCTTCCCCTTTGGGCTGCTCCCTTCAGTGGTCACCACAGCGAATCATCTGCCTCCATTTAACCCTATCCTCTGTATCCTCCTCACCCACACCAACTATCCTCATGTCCTCCTTCACTACATCCAAGAACCTCCTCTTTGGTCTTCCTCTAGGCCTCCTTCCTGGCAGCTCTAACCTCAGCATCCTTTTACCAATGTATTCACTGTCCCTCCTCTGAACATGTCCAAACCATCTCAATCTGTCTTCCCTGGCTTTTTCTCCAAACCATCTAACATGAGCTGTCCCTCTGATGTCCTCATTCCTGATCCTATCCATCCTCGTCACTCCCAGAGAGAACCTCAACATCTTCAGCTCTGCTACCTCCAGCTCTGCCTCCTGTCTTTTTCTCAGTGCCACTGTCTCTAAACCAGACAACATTGCTGGTCTCAGCACTGTCTTGTCCACCTCTCCTTTCATTCTTGCTGACACTCTTTTGTCACACATCACACCTGACACTTTCCTCCACCCGTTCCAACCTGCTTGCACACGTCTCTTCACTTGTTTTCCACACTCTCCGTTGCTCTGGACTGTTGACCCTAGGTCCTTAGAATCCTCCACCTTCTTCACCTCTACTATATTAAAGCATATTTGTTGCTCTTAAAATTTCAATGTAACTGCTGCTGAAAGTGTAAAGTGCTAGCATGGCAGCTAGTTTCCTTGACTGTTTTACTAAGACACATTTTACATAGCGCAGAGCTATTTTAAGAACGTGTATTGTGCGAGACAGCAATAATAAATAGAAAAAAATACGAAGCCTTTCCGTCTCTGAAAAACACTTTTTCAAGCTGCAAAATACAAACTCAGGAGGATCCTTTCTCAAACACAACAAAACTCTCAAAGTGCAAAATTAGTTCAAAGTCAGTAACTCGTCTTCAGTCTCTCCACTGCAGGAACTGCCATGTTTGATTGTGCATAGTCCAGAATAACTTCTCTCTGTGTGCATCTTTTTGTGGCCTGTTTGCCCTTTTCTCTCAGCTGTTTGAAAAGGACCCATGTCACATTGTATACACTGATGGCATTTGTTATCAGGCCTTTGGACAGTGCCTCAGAAACCGATGTCTGATATGCACAACCAGCTTTTTTTTTACTTTCCACCTTTAGCAGAGCTGCATTTAGCTTTCCTCATATTCCCCAAGGCGATTTTAATTTGAGGTGATAGAGAAGATTGTTTCTATCATTCAACATGATCAGCAGTGTATTGTTTCCAGCTCTTGGTTACATGCTGTTTAACCTGAACCATTCCTGTATAATGGAGGTCGGTAACTCCTTGTTTCCAAACAAAGCAGCACAGTCTCTAATGTTGGCCGAATGATGTCTTCAGTGACTGATGTGTGATATTTCGACTGGATGAGGAAACATTAAGATAACACAGTAAACGCTCTTCAGATCACATCCTGTGTGCTTGTTGTTCAGTGACTCGTGCTGACTTTGTCATCGGCAGCTGTTTCAATCCAAAGACGCTCCCAACAAGACGACCACGCCTGAGGAGTTCATTCGCATGACTAAGGGCATCACCATGGCAACCGCTAAAGCAGTGGCCGCCGGCAACTCGGCGCGGCAGGAGGACATCATCCACACAGCCAACCTGAGCCGCAAAGCCATTTCAGACATGCTCACCACCTGCAAGGTGCTTTGTGTGATGATACACTCCTAATGTTTTTTCCATGTGCAGTGTATGTGGAAGAAAACAAGCACATTTTTCTGTTTTACTAATCTCAATAGTCCCCTGAAAACATTAGGTTTGTACCAGAATGCATGAAAAATGTATGTTTTAAATAAATAAACACTAATAAATGGTAAGATTTCTGCTAAGTGTATGTGTTTGTGTCTCTCAGCAAGCAGCTTACCACCCAGAGGTCGGTGAGGAGGTGAAGAACAGAGCGCTGATGTTTGGATCAGAGTGTACAACTGGATACATCGATCTGCTGGAACAAGTGCTGCTGGTGGGTAGAACGTCCTGTCGGTGAGAGGGTTTATGTGTGTCTCTTCATATTTTATTAGCAGTCACATATTTGTGTCCTGGTTTGACTAATAACTTCTTATTCTCATCCTTTTCTTAATTTACTGAAAGATGAGCTGTTAAAACAGCCTCTATTAATGTTCATTATTATTTCCATCGATTATTTTTTTCATACATTCGATAGGAAGCACTTCCTGGGAGGATTTCTGTGTGAGCTGTACAGTGTTTTTTTGTTTGTGTGTGTGTAGGTGCTGCAGAAGCCCACTGCAGAGCAGAAGCAGCAGCTGGCGGCTTGTTCCAAACGAGTGGCCGGAGCCGTCACAGAGCTCATCCAAACCGCGGAGGCCATGAAAGGTAACAGCACACACACACACACACACACACACACACACACACTGACCCCATTTAAAGTTTAATATGTGATGAACTCAAGTTTACAGCTGTAAGTGATAACTTTTATTAATTTACTAAAGAGGCTTCCAACCAAATTGGCTGTTGAGTATAATCACCCGTAGGGGGCTGCTATGTCTTTCAGAGATTACATTTTTAATTTCCCAAAGTACAGAGAAACAAACCTTCCTTTAATCAAACCTCCTGGTAATGCTCCTGTCCTCCTTCTCTTGCCACAGATGGAGGTGAGTTAGCACTGTTTTCTGTGACTGATTTCACCAGTTGTGAGCTGATCAACACCTTCTCTCCTCAGCGCTAACACTGATTCATTTAATCTCGTCCTGAAATCCAGCTGCTTTCGGCTACATAGGCAGCTCCATCTCTCATGCTTTGTTTCATGCTCATTTGAAATAAATCACTCCATCTTCACTGCAGTGAATGGCAGTTTGGTGCCTCCATCAGCTGTGCATGGGCTGTGGTGATTTGTGGTTCTTCTGTGTGATCACGTTGTTGTTTTTGTTGTTGTTGTCAGGCATGTTCTGTTGACACACTGCTTTGTGAAGTATTTCTTTTGAAATCCTATTTTCAGATTTGAACCTTGATTTTTTTTAAATATGCACGTGCATGTGTGCCTCAGGTTCAGAGTGGGTCGACCCCGAGGACCCAACAGTCATTGCAGAAACAGAACTGCTCGGAGCAGCAGCCTCCATCGAGGCAGCAGCTAAGAAGCTGGAGCAGCTCAAACCCCGAGCCAAGCCCAAGGTGGGTCGTCACTTCTGGACCTTCAGTATAGAGAGACCTGATAGAGGAGATCATAAAAAGAGGATAGGGCAGTTTAACCTGTCTGCTGGGGCACCCTCATCCTTTCACTGCCGTCTCTTCCTTTCTCACTGGGTCCTAGTCCTTTAATAAATATGGTCCCACTCGGTTTTTCTGCTGTTTTCAGTGATACGACGTCCGTGTTTATTAGAGGACTATGACGCATTGAGGTAAAAAAAAAAAAAAGGAAGAGCAAGCGATGAAAAGTCAAGGACGTCCTAATGGAGTCAGACAGGTGAAAGGCTCGGATACAAAAACAGTTTCTGTTATATCACAGGAGATTATGACTCATAAGGCACAACTTTATAATGGTTAATAGAAATGTGAAGATAGTAGGAGATGGTGGAAGAAGTACTAAGATGATTTAGTAAAAACAGAAATAGCAGAATCAGAAGTAAACACCCTGCATTCAAACGTTTACATGAGTAAAAATAAGATGTACTAAATTTTTTCTTTTTAATCATTAAAAGTAAAAATACTTTTTTGCCAAAGGTCCCTTCTGTAAAGTGTTATTGATCATATCATTCATTATTTTTGTTGACGTGAGCTAATTTTCTCTGTTACAAATTAAAAGTCCTGCATTCAGAGGTAGATTTTAGTTAAGGTGCAGAGGTGTGTGACGGGTAATTATCATACTACATTTGCATTATTAGATATATTAGCTATGTTAATTGTTGCACGTGTCAATATAATATTGTTCATAGCTTTAAAAATCAGCTCCTTCTTGCCACAGTGAAGATTTTTGTTCCTTTCAGGTGTTAACCTTTTATTTTGATGAGCTTACAGTTTATTCAGCACCGTACATTAGATGCTTCTCTTTAATCGACGTTCTGTACCTGTCTGTGCACATCGCTGTTGTTTTTTGTGGTTCATATTGACGTTTCAGTGGGAGTTAGTGTGATTTCACAGAAACAAAATGACGTGTTTTGTTGTGACATTTTGTTTCTGTGAAATTGCGTCTTGTGTTTCGTGCTGTCTCCTCCCTGTTTACATATTCCCATCAAACTTTCTTGAGTCATGACCAGAATCTATTAATTTGAACTTTCCCAGACACTCGCGTTTTATGCAGTTCAGTTCAGTCCATTATGATTGTTGAGGTGAAAACCTCAACTTCAATCATGTCCCCTTCTTGCACACAAACATACAAACCGCCATGTTAGCCCCTCCTCGTCCTCCGATCATCTATCTGTCTGTCCCAGTATATGCCCTCTGGCTCCCAGTTAACCCCCTGCTCCCTTCCCCCCTGCCTGCCCCCACAGCCGGAGGCCTTCTCTGCAGGGCTCTGTCTGATATGTTTGATATATTAGGTTGTTATTCAGTCCCAACTATATATCAAACATATTCCTACAGTGTCCCGCTCTGTCTACAGACTTGTGGTGTGAATGTGTTTGTGCGTGACTGGATGGATCAGACACTGACAGGTGATGTTTGTGCAGAGTCTTTATCTGGTTGTGTGAAGCTTCTGAATGTCACCTTCTGTTTCTCTGGGTCACCTGCTGCGTTTGGTATTGGTGCGAAAATGATGAGTCAGATGGAACAAAGTCCTGTTTAAGTGATTCCTCTTATTTGTTTGAGTATTGAACTCCACATTTGTTGGAATGTGGTCGCAGTGAAATGTATTGTATAGACAAATACTGTAGATAAAGTGGACCAGGGTCACATTTATGATCAAGACTTTAAATCCCAGTAGCACTGAAAGTTTAAACTTTAGTAGAGAACCTCACTCCTCTGACTGACTGGTCTTCTCCCTCCTCAGCAGGCGGACGAGACGCTGAATTTCGAGGAGCAGATCCTGGAGGCAGCCAAGTCCATCGCTGCAGCCACTAGCGCTTTGGTCAAATCAGCTTCGGCCGCCCAAAGAGAGCTGGTGGCTCAGGGCAAAGTGGGCTCCATCCCTGCCAACGCTGTGGACGATGGCCAGTGGTCCCAGGGCCTCATCTCAGCTGTAAGTTGTACACCAGTTAAACTCTGATCCACAGCTTCGCAAACCAAATGACTCCAATGCACTTTGTCCAATTCGTCTCTGCAAGGCACGCATGGTGGCAGCGGCGACCAGCAACCTGTGTGAGGCAGCCAATGCCTCGGTGCAAGGCCATGCCAGCGAGGAGAAGCTCATCTCTTCAGCCAAACAGGTGGCGGCCTCCACTGCACAGCTGCTGGTGGCCTGCAAGGTGAAGGCTGACCAGGACTCTGAGGCCATGAGGAGACTGCAGGTGCACAAATTGATTTAATTCTCTATTAGCTTTTGTTACAGCTTCTACTATAAAGGTCCTTTACTTGGGTATTTTGAGTTTGATGTTTAAAACATATAATGGGCTCAAAATAAAAAATATGGTGCACTGTGAACTAGTCAATGATCAGCATTTAAAGCCAGTTATGGCTTAGATGAATCTATCCATAAATATAATTCAGTAATATCATATACATATAATATCACAGCCATTTTCGCATAATTTTGGTGACCTGTAACTTTTTCAGTGCAGCAGTTTTGGATTGACTTGAGTAGTTTTGCATTATTTTATTTTTATTGTTGTCAGCTGTTTGCTCAGCTCTGCTCTTCCTCCTGTAGATCGCTGGGAATGCCGTGAAGAGGGCGTCAGACAACTTGGTGCGGGCCGCTCAGAAGGCGGCGTTTGACAAAGCCGACGAAGACAACGTGGTGGTCAAGACAAAGTTTGTGGGTGGAATAGCACAGGTAACGCTATCAGCCAGCACTGAAAGCAACATACTGCTGACCGTTGTCAGCAACCAGCAGTAGGTGTTGGTTCATTTGGATTGCTGCCTGACATTTAAGAGAAGAGAAGCTTGGAGCAACAGTTGAAACAGTCTGTCAGTCACTGTAGTATTTAAAGCCGTTCCAGTGTCAAGAAGACCGTTCAGCAGTAAAACATATTTATGTAGTTGTTGTTAGAATGATGTTTAAAGTCGGGGTGTTTTTCTCCAGATTATCGCAGCGCAGGAGGAGATGCTGAGGAAGGAGAGAGAGCTGGAAGAAGCCAGGAAGAAACTGGCTCAGATCAGGCAGCAGCAGTACAAGTTCCTGCCCAGTGAACTGCGAGAGGACAACAACTAAGTATCCAGCTCCCCGTCACTTCTGCACAACCTTGAAACTGTGTGAAGAGCACATTTATGTTTGTGTGCAAATTTGTGTCCTTTTTCAAGGCGTGTAGTCTACAGCAACTTCAGATATGTTGTGAACCAACCAGTGACGCCCAGGTTTGCAGTGAACACCGAGTCCACATCACAGGGACAGATCTTAAAGTCAGATACTAGCAAATTTAAAATACTACTGTGTGGAACTGACTACTTTCTGAAAACAACTGTGGTGATTTCGCCTGAAAAACTGCTTTTTGTGCTCATGTAAAGCATGAACCACTTTGAACCAGAATGTGACGTGTGGGGCAAACAGCTCTGTACAGCTCATACACTCATGTTTGCCCATAAGCTACAGTTTCCTTTAGTCTGACAATTTGCAGCTATAGTTCATAAACCTTTAAGATGAAGTATTGATTGTATTGCTGTTCATGTTAACGTCTACCTGCTCTGATATTCTATGAATGTTGGCCTTTGTGCTCCGGTTTGGCACCTTAATATCATGACTGTGGTGTATCTTGACTTCATTTTAGTGGCCATTAACCCTAATATGGAGGAAGGCAGGATTTTGCATGTGTGTGTGTGTTGGACCACACTGCAAACGTCAACAATGCACAGCTGTTTTAGGATTCTTCTTCAAATGCATCGTTGCTTTCTTTCTGCTCATTTCTGTGCTGACTTTAACAGGTTCTACATAGAATCTCTTTTAAAAACGTGAGGTGCCATGTTATGCAGCCTCTGAGCTTCAAGGTGAATCATGTTTCCATGTGAATGTGTTTCGACACGGGGGGGGGGCAGAAAATAGTCTGTGGTGGCTTCCAAAAAGGCTTATTAGATAGATATCCTCCCTGACCCTCAACATGTTTGTTTGTTTTTTTTTATTACTTACCAATTCAGGTATCAACACCTGCACAGTATAAACACAATCGTGATGCAATAACATGAATGGTGCTTTAGGGGGCAGTATTGGTTTTCTTCTGCACCGTGTGAACTTAAAGTGAAATACAGGAGATGACTCTGTGTAATTGAGTGTAGACCTAATAGTTTGGCTAACCAGGTGGATCGATTGGCTACGGCATCGTGCAAACTAAAAACACCTGGAAGTGACTCAGACCTCTTGAATCTATCAGATGGTTTCTCTGCACTCAGTGCTGTGTCTGATAGTTGCTGCTCCCTGCAGATGAACTTTGGTCCTCCCATGGTCGTTTCCCATCCCTCAGTTAGAAAGTGATTTTGTTTTCCCCATCAATACTTAGTCACTGCCAGGGATTCATCTGAGTTCAATAATGTCCTATTCTTAATCGTCAGGGAGCATCAAAATTAAAATCTGAACTTAGCAATAAGCAAATTCCAACAAATAAAATGTGCAAGAACAGAGATTGAAATAAGTGTAAGAATAAGTCATGTGACTGCAGCACTGCAGTTAATCTTTCTCCTTGTTTTTTGTGTCAGTCTTGGACTTTAAGGGTGCTCTGTGTAACTTAATCTAATGTACCACTTGCTGCAATAGAAGAACCTCTTGTTTACTTTGATTGTAGTGTGTTTGGTTCCCTTGTCCTACTATACAGGCTGTGTTTCAATATTAAACTATAGCATATTGTAAGATTAGGTCCTGTTGTTGAAAATGCATGGCTTTTTGCTTCGGATGCATCTCTTGTTTATGCAGCGCCAGAGTTCAACTGTAAGGAGTAATCCCGACCTCCACGTGCAGACAGTATACCAAACATCACCGTTTTAACAGAGCTGGGTCTGAATTCAGAGGTGTTGTTTTGACATTGTATTTTGCAAGTGTGTGTGTGTGTGTTTGTGTGCGTGTGTGTTGGGGGTTCCACTGCTCATCAGTCCATTCTGCATTACCAATATTATAATTATTATTATTATTATTATTATTGTTATTAGTGCCTTAGTCCTTAGCCCATACAGTGTCTGGTCTGCTTGGGTGACTGTATCACCTCGCCGGTCAGTAGAAGGTACTGAACACACAGTTTGGGAATGTAGGCTCATGTCGGTGGCTTTTTTAACATCCAGTCGTTAGCGTACGTGACGTTCCTCTGAAACGGCTGCATCACCTTCATCGTTTTCTCCTGCCCTCTCTCTGCCACATGTCAGGCCCTTGGGGATGACGGAGGAGCTGTCCACCAGTCAGAAAAATGTGTTGCTGTGTAAAATGTACTAGCAGTATGTAAATTTTATGAACACATTTTTGTACTGCATTCCATGGGCGTATACCACAGTGCTATGAAACCAAGACAGACTAGAGAGTCAGGCCTGTCAAATGCTTTATTGTATGTTATGAAGTCACTGAAATTTTATGGATAGGCTTTTATTTCTTGTGCTTTTAAGCCTCTATGAAAGATAAATGTCATAAGAACATTTCGATATATCTGTCACCATTAAGATGTTGTGACGCATTTCAATGATGTGAAGTAATTGAAGTCTTCTATATGTTTTTTTTCTCCCTTACAGAAATGAAAATTATGACATTGCTATAATAAAGATAAGTGATAACATACAATCTAAAGGATATTTATCTGGGCTCAATAGAACTATTTTTTTTGTATTCAATGAAAATAAAGTGTTTCAATGTAGAGTCCTTGTGGTGGTTGTTGGTTTTGTGGTGCACGGTCAGATCTGTATCATTTAGATTTTTCCTTCTCTACAAAACTGGTTTATTTATTCTTCGTTAGTTTCTCCTGATTTGGAGAAATCTCCTGAAATAAAGGTGAGCACTGAAATAAAAACTCCCTAAAGTCTTATTTAACAGAGCACACAAATGAATAAGTATCTTAGTTACCTAGATCCTAGAGCTGCAAATGCCTTTATACTTGATGGGCGCCTGTTATCGGTCCATCACTTGGTGCTTGTCCCTCATAAGCTCAAATATCAAAGCACAGGTCGTGTCCTCTGTGGGTTTTGAGCGACCTGGGGTGAGTCTACACTGTGCAGTTCAAAATGTAAACATTATCATCATTTTACAGACTGATTCCAGTGTGTTGAAACTCACTTACATTGGACTGACTCAGGTAAATACGGCCTAAAGAACCAGGGCTGGATGTCATTACAGGTACACGTGAGGGTTTTGCCATGCTGTTTCTCAGTCTGTAAAATACACTACTCACAAAAAGTTAGGGATATCCGACTTTCAAGTGAAATTTATGGAAAATGTAAAAAGTTCATACTACAGTGATATTATATCATGAAAGTAGGACATTTAAGTAGAAGTATGCAATGGTAATTTCTTCATGTCAAACAATTTATTGAAACAGAAGTTATCAACAGTGGTGGGTATACCACAACAAAAAATGTCAATGTCTCAATAACTTGTCAATTGTTAGGTGTCGTCTTGGTCTCATGATGTCAAAAACCAGAACATTTAGTGGTCGATGGTCATGGATCAGACACTTGTTGTGATTTTTGTGGTTAATCACCTTGTTAGAGAACAGCATGTTATGCAATAAGTACTGAATCATTGAACAGTTGGACATGTGCATTCAAAAGTTTAGAGAAGGTCAAATTAAGTTCAGCTGTAAAGGTTATAGTGCATTTTAGGTGCATTCTGAAATTCTGAAAAAGTCAAATGTCCCTAACTTTTTGTGAGTAGTGCATATGACCCTGCTAATCACAGCTGTGTTGAAGGACTTTACCTAGTCAGGACAATTTTATATATATATTATATCGGGAAGTATCTGAACAAGATTAAGAATCAGGTGAGAAACTTTCCCACAGTTTTCAGTCTTTGATTTTCTTTGAAATAATCTGAGGTTTGATATCCAGACTGTAAAGACTCAACCAGAATTTCATCTGTTTGGAAATAAAATTGAACAGTTTGCTGAATAAATAAAATGTAGGGAGTGAACAAGTGAACAAGGCCTCTGTGCGTCTGTGTCAGTTCAGTGTCAGGACATGATGGTATTTCTGAGTCAGCACTAAACCTGAAGCTATACTGAGTCCAGGCTATGAACTGAGACCTGCGCTAAATTTGTCTGGCACTTAAATCTGAGGAGGCAATGTCAATTACAGTGGCACAGCTGCTCACAGCTCTGCTTATAACCTGGAATCCCTTTTCTGACATTTTCTCTTCAAGTCGTTTCCACGACTAAATCTAATGTGATGAGATGATTTAACCGAGGAGCAGAACAGCAGAACCCTGGTTAAACAGACAAGGGCACTGAATTCGTGAACAGCAGCTGATCAGAGGCAACTCATCCATTATTTTTATATCCTAAATCTAATTATAATCAAAGTCAGAAGGTGGGTACAGTTAGTGACGACTGCAGTGTGCTACAGGGCAGATCGGAGGCTGCATCCACTGGAGACAGCTGTGTTGAATGGAAGATTACCTGCCCAGGTACACTAGCGGTTTCTTGATTTGTTCCTCTTTAGTCTTTTCCTCGTATTTCACTGCTTATTTTTTCAATTTTCTCCTCAATACAAAGTTCAGTGTGAGATCAGGTTGTTTTCTGCGTTACGAGACTGATGGAAAATGACACACCAGTGACTCTCTGATACAGGAACTGTATCTGAGGCTAAACACACTGATCACACTGATGTTTTCACATCACGTCACCTATGAGCTGTGAGCACAGCTAACCAGTCAGGGTGAGGCTGAATCACAGCGACAGCTAAAGGTTGAGGACTGGGTTGAATACAAACATTATTTCTTCTCCAAACTTTTAATGACGAAGGAGAAAGTGAGAAATTCCACTCTAGACACACTAACAATGAATTCAACACATCTGTGATAAACCATTTGAAAGGTGCAGGCTGACACTAAACTTTTACCAAACTGTAAAACACATACAACAAATACTTCTGGCATTACAGCATAATACAAAACAGCAGCAGCCGTCCAATTAGATAAGCAGTCCCAAATTATACTCACCTGTCTCACTGCTGTAAAACTGCTGATTGGCCCTGTTGCTGAGTTCCTTTTTATTACTGCAAATAACAAAATGAATGAAGGGATCCAAAGAATCATAAGAACAATGGTTCCTTGTTGCAGGTAGAAATTACAAACAGTATTACTGCAGTTGTACCACTATAGAGTCCTGGAGTAATAGAGTAAATCATTAATTGTTGGACAAGTACAGTGCAACATAGTTCATCTATTTTTCTGTTCAGGGTGCTAGGGTGACTGATCTCTGCATATGACCGGCATGCCTGTCCGACTGCTACACAGTCCAGAAACCACATGGTGAGATGACAACACGCTGACAGCTGACTGCTTTTAAAAAAAGCACCTCAGGAGGGACAACAGGCCAGACCACCATAGATCTTAAAAACACAGAAGGGCAAACAATTGAAATGAACTTTAGTCTTAAAGCAAGTGAGACTGAAGCACTTACAGATTTATCAGGTTAAAGTTTTTCTGGCTTTGTGTAAGATTTCTCACGTCATGAAAAATGAATCCCTTCCTCCATAGAACCAAAAGAGCGAATGATCTCATCTGAAAAAGATGAACGTCACAATATTTGGCATGGTTCATTATGCCTTAAGACTGACTGTCCATTCTGTATTACAGAACAACGGTGCAGGTGTGTTCAGCATATCTGACCTATTATTACACTGGATCTTATTTTCACCACATTCGTCTGTATTTGATGCTCAAGGTCCAATTTCGCTGACATGTACAAACATTAATTACCGGAGTTAACAGTGAACTATTCTTACTCAACCATCCACCAGCCCGACAGGTTGTGTGTGACAGCTGTGTCTCAGCCCTGTGAACTATCACAGAGGAGAGTGAGGGGGCTGTTGAAATGCCAAAGCGTCTGTCTGACCCTGAACACACCACTACATGAGATCTAAGGCTCAGGCATGTTTCAGCTGAGAGAGGAGCTGGACAAGCTTGATGATTTCCCTCTGCAGGGAGCGTTGTATCTGATTGCTGCCCGGATGTCCAACTATGTTATGAGGGAGCTGCTGCGATGATCCCTGGAAGACAAACAAGCCACACTGGCTAACATGACACCCCACTCAGGGAGAGGAGCTTTCACAGGGGCTTTTCCAATCAGATATATTTATTTTGTGTGAATAGCTGTGATGCATGAGGTGCTTTGACAGTGATTATGTTTTCATTCATGCGGTGGATGAAATCTTTCTGTCATTAAAACATAAAATAATGGTCTTACTTGTCTTTTCCTCACAAATAAATGTTTTCAAGTTATTGCTGCCTGCATGATTCGTGGTTATTCTAAATGAACCCACCTCCTCAGAGGAGCTGCTGCTTCTTTGAGTCTTGACACTTTACTTCCCGCCTGTCACTCAGAGGGGGGTTAGAAACTGGATCGGGCGTCTTTGGTGTGAAGGGGAGTGACCTCCTGACGAACATATGTACCATGTATAGAGAAGAAGTGGTCAAATGTCATCCAAGAGCGAATCAGTGAATCGGTTCAGAAAAAAAAAAAGACAGGTCCCGCACTGGCAAACAGCTGCAGTTGTTTCCTAAAAGGTTTTGGGTATCCAGTAACTGGTCAGGCATATTTGTCTCACGACAGCCTGAGCGAGCTCGCACTCCAGCTTGGCGTCCAGTGTGGTTCAGACGCTCCGATCATTTCTGTCCGTATCTTTAGTTTTTAGCTTGCGCTGACACCCCCGACACCAAGCAGCCATGGATGCCATCAAGAAGAAGATGCAGATGCTCAAGCTCGACAAGGAGAACGCCTTGGACAGGGCTGAGCAGGCTGAGTCAGACAAGAAGGCAGCTGAGGACAGGAGCAAACAGGTCGGCATCCACTTTTACGCGCCGGTGCCAGTGGCACGGCTGAGCCTGGCGCAGCATGGTTCCGGCATGTCCAGGGTCCTGTTTAGGAGGATTAACATGCATCTCTTCATAGGGTTGAATCGGCTTCTGTAAAATATATTTTATTTTGTGGTATTTTACATATTGTTTCATATTTGAACGGTATGGAGATGGGCAGGAATTGAAACATTTCATATTTATCACCTTTACCATTGACTCTAATGGTTTAGCTATAGCTAATATATTGAAACGATTAGGCCTTAAAAAGACCTTCACTCATATATTGTTGGTGTCATTTATTAATTAGCACCATTATCTATATAGACGTTCTCACTATAAATTGTTAAGTGGTTGAGATCGAATCTGTCTGTCCTCTGTCTGTCTGTCCTCTACATGTAAGTGAATCTCTCCTCGTTTCAGCTTGAGGATGACCTGGTGGCACTGCAGAAGAAGCTGAAGGCGACTGAGGATGAGTTGGACAAATACTCTGAAGCACTGAAGGATGCCCAGGAGAAGCTGGAGCTCGCTGAGAAGAAAGCCACAGATGTGAGTTTTGGGTCTGACAGTACGACAAACCAGTAGAAGCCCCAGTTGGGGGCCTAGTGGTTTGACCTTGAACCTCCCCTTTCAGCCCTCTCAGGAAACTACTAGCCCAGGTTTACTCTAATGATAAAGTCATGTAACTAGGCCTTTGAGTTCTAGGAGGCCTGTGGGTTGTGTAGGATGAATATATGGAGAGTTAAATTTAGCTCTTGTGCTGTATATGGTAAGGTCACAGCTCACAGGCCAAGACGCATCTGGATGAATCTGAGCCAGTGTAGGGTTTCAGACAGACATTTTACAGACATATTAACAGGCGTATTTTGGTCTGTAAAGTCCTTCGCAGATTTGTGTTGGCACCGTACAGTTAATTGATTGTGTCGCAATCAGACGATGATCAATGAGGTCAACAACAACATTATGTAACATAAGATAAACTTTATGGGCAGCACGGTGGTTTAGTGGTCAGCACTGTTGCCTCACAGCAAGAAGGTTCCTGGTTTGAAACCCATCCTTTCTGTGTGAAGTTTGCATGTTCTCCCTGTGCTTGTGTGGGTTTTCTCCAGGTACTCTGGTTTCCTCCCACAGTCCAAAAACATGTATGTCAGGTTGATTGGTGACTCTAAATTGCCCATAGGAGTGAGTGTGAGTGTGTGAGGTTGTTTGTCTCTATGTGGCCCTGTGATGGACTGGGGACCTGTCCAGGGTGGACCCCTGCCTTTCACCCAGAGAGAGCTGGGATAGGCTCCAGCAGGTCCCTGGGACCCTGGTTAGGAATAAGGGGGTATAGATGATGGATGAAAGATGGAAGATGGATGGACAGAAGTCACTACACTACACCGCTATTAATAATAATAATAATAATAATAATAATATTTGTTATACTTATTATAATATTATTAATATTATTATTGTTTGTCATAATTATTATGTATTGTTGTTGTCGTATGTTTTGTTGATTAATTTGATTATTAATTATTGCTGCACAATGATAAATAGCCTCCTGCTGTAGCCCATGACTTTTGATAGGGTTGGCTCAATTTACCAGTAGGGGATGTGCACAGAAATGACCATGAATTACATATTTGAATAAGTGAGGAAAAAGTATTTTAAAAATAACATTCAAATGAATTTGACAGGTCAGTAAAAACTGCACAGTCAAGATATTTTAGATCATGTGATAAATGTGATTATTTGCGGGTAGAAGCCGGTACTTCCGGGCCTGGTGGCACGTCCCAATCCTCATCAGGGGTTGATTAGAGGCGGTGGGGGCAGGGATCAAACGCACCGAGGCGGCCCCGCGCACAGCTGACGGGAAACTAGCTGAGCTGACCAAAACAGAGGGAAATAAACAAATACAAAGCAAAACAAGCAAGAATGGCCGGTGGGAGCTCTGTGGAAGCTGTGAAGAAGAAAATCAAGTCGCTGCAGGAGCAGGCCGATGTGGCGGAGGAACGGGCGGCGATGCTACAGCGGGAGCTGAACCGGGAGAGGAGTGCGAGGGAGGCTGTAAGACGCTGCTAATGATTTAAGGCAATTAGTCCCCAGGTTGCCGACGGTATTAGGCGTAAATCTGGTCAAAAAGCGTGGCCGCTAGGCCCAGACAGAGCCGCTTTCTGCTCGAATACACGCAGCTCTGAAGCCAGTCCTCTGGAGGCTGCGCGTAAAGGGATGGGCAGGCGACCGGACACCACCCGGTGCATCCCGAATGAACAAACCGTAGACTGACGGCACAGCAGCACCACAGGTGCTCTGAGATAAAGCCCTGTCATATGTAGGCCACTAGCTAGTCGGAGCACTGGGGATCTGCTTATTAAATCTACCGTCCAGACACCAAAGTCTGGCTGCTAACGTGTCTATGGGACGAGATAAACCTCAGAGGCAGGAAACTGCGGGTTTGACTGGCAGTGCGCAGTGAAGGGTGGATAAAGTGACATTTTCTCCACAGCCACAGCTAATGAGATAGGTCTCACATTAGTGTTCAATGCCCTTCACTGTGTGGAAAAAGTGCACATTGCAGTTTGCATCCCTCCCTTGTGCTGGCTCCCAACCCAGTCCAGCCCAGTCCAGCCCAGCCCAGCCCTGCCCCCCTGCACTGGCTGCCAACAGGAACATTGGACATGATTTGAAGTGGTGCATATGAACCTGATTTGATTGTGTGTGTCTGTGGTGTTTTTCTGTCCTAGGCTGAGGGTGATGTGGCCTCCTTGAACAGACGCATCCAGCTGGTTGAGGAGGAGCTGGACCGGGCTCAGGAGCGTCTGGCGACAGCCCTGACCAAGCTGGAGGAAGCTGAGAAGGCTGCTGATGAGAGCGAGAGGTGGGTCATCCCGAGTCCAGAAAACAGGCAACACCCTGCGCTCGTATGCCGTTAATGCAGGCGTTGGCATTTCACACAGAAATCATAGCATGAGTCACTCTGAGTGGCAGGGCCAGGACAGGCTGTTTGGAGTGCCAAATACAAACAGTCCAGTCCTGAATCACTGCACTGGACTTTAGTGCTGGGTCCTGTGCTGTTGCAGATTTTCTCAGGTGTTTATGCTGGTACTGAATATCTTTGAGACAAATTAGAAGCCATGTTGTATGAATCTTGCTGCTGGATTGTGCTGTAGCCCAGTGTATTTTAAACGAAAACATCACATACACTGTATGCAGCTGTGGCTCAGTGTTGCCTCCTGTGGCCGGATGTTATATTGCACAGCAGAGAAGTAGCTTCCTTAGATGTTTTGCTGTCTACATGTTTCACTTTGTCATGTTTTGATTGTAGATTTCCAGATGTTTTTGTTATAGGTGTGATTAAACCCCTGAGCAGGACTGTCTTTCAGTCATGCTTTTGCTCAGACCGTATGATCTTAGTGCACGTTACTTATGAAACATTATAGGCTCATGTAGAAGCCTCAGTAGCTTGTATTTCAGACTGTCTTCACCAATACAGGACATTACAACAAGTCCTAAGGTCTTCTGGAAACCTTTAAGCTGGTCTCCTGTCAGTTGTATGAGGGACAGTCTTCCACATGCTGTTGCTAAACACACTGGCCTGTTGTCCTGTGCTTGGTGCTCATGACTTAAGCCGCCATGCTTTTCTCTGTCCCCCAGAGGCATGAAGGTCATTGAGAACAGGGCAATGAAGGACGAGGAGAAGATGGAGCTGCAGGAGATCCAGCTGAAAGAGGCCAAACACATCGCTGAGGAGGCTGACCGCAAATACGAGGAGGCCAGTTTCTCATCTGCTCACTCTGAACTCTCAGCTTTTAGTGTAGCAGCCGATGGCAGCGGCTGTCAGACGTATTGTGCTGCTCTAAGAAATAAACAGTGATTAGAACTGCACTACACATTAAGGAATTTAGTACTGTGTGCTTATTGAACTTTGGTCCTTCAGGTGGCTCGTAAGCTGGTGATCATTGAGAGCGACTTGGAACGTACAGAGGAACGTGCTGAGCTGTCTGAGAGGTAACATCTCCTTCCTGTTCCCCCTCAGTCTGATCCTTTAACTCACAACGTTGTCATTTTTCAGGGTTTCTCACAATTCTCCTTGTGTCTCTGGCTTCTTCCTGCCTGTTTGACCTCACTGTGAATCAACAGTAAATGTTCTGAGCTTGAAGAGGAACTGAAAACTGTGCAGAACAACCTGAAGTCTCTGGAGGCCCAGGCAGAGAAGGTAAGATGTTTCACTGAGAAGATCCATGGTGAATAATCTGCTGTAAAAACCCTGGAAATCTGTCTGAGACCGATGAAACGCTGTTTGACCAACGCCCTTTGTGTGCAACTACAGTACTCACAGAAGGAGGACAAGTACGAGGAGGAGATCAAGGTTTTGACAGATAAGCTGAAGGAGGTGAGTTAACTGGAATGATCACACGTCGTTTATCCATCTAGTGTCTTTATGTTTCCTCAAAAAGCTGTTTATTGGACGTACAGTAGCCTCGTAAATATGCTGACTGTGTATCTGTGACAGCACCTTAAGTGCTTTCTGTGTGGCTGATTAATGTAATACTCCGAATGGGGAAATGCTGATGTTTGACTGTGGTCGTCCACTCAGGCCGAGACCCGTGCCGAGTTTGCAGAGAGATCAGTGGCCAAGCTTGAGAAGTCCATTGATGACCTGGAGGGTATGGATGTTTTCCACTTGACTTTTAGGAACTGGCACAGTTTATTTATGTGTTTTTCACAAAATGTCCAGGGATGTTTCTCACTGTAGCAGCCAGTCAACACGTGTCGGGCCTGTTTTTATTTGAGGAGTTCTTGAAGATTCTTCTAATATTAGCAAACAAACAGCAGTTTTGTCAGATTTCCCAGAGGGACTCTTTATAGAAGAGAGCAGCTCTTCATGTTGGTGCAGTCTGAGGTTATTTATCTGGTCAGCAGGTTGTTGAATAGTCTCTTGTCTGCTGGGGGGAAAACAAAGCAATGATCCACACGGGCCGGCGTGATATTATTCATGTTGGCAACAGCCTTTCTCACCACAGTGCTGTCTGGCATGTGGTGCGGTGACTTTTGAAAGCCGGCTCTAGAGGAGCGGACCTCTTGGGGTCACGGAACATGTGAGGCAGCTCCTCAGTGACTCCTCAGGAATCTGACACGACATCGGCAGCTGTTTCCTATTTCTGTCCTGCTTTTATGTTCAGTTTCTGCCTTTCTGTTTCTTTCTCACTGTGCTATTATTTCTCCTGTCTCCTCATTTCACTGCAAATCCTTCACTGCTGCTTTTACGAAATTGCGACACAATAGATGAGCTGTACGCCCAGAAACTGAAGTACAAGGCCATCAGCGAGGAGCTGGACCACGCCCTCAACGACATGACGTCCATGTAATTCACCACCAGCTTTTGTCTGCTCTGTGCCTTAGCCTTCAGCAGCTCTATCTAACACAGTAGCTCCCTCTTGTGGCATGTGTGGGTGCAGATTATTTTAATGCTGCTAAATTAAAGGCAGGATTTCTTTTAGCTGCTTGTTGAACATCGATTTGTGTGTGAACTAAAGATGGTTTTTAGGTTTTTGGGACTAGAATTCCTACTTTCCTGTCATTTTCTTCAGCTTTTCTAACTCAGTTCTGCCTCCCTGTTTCCCCTTTGGTCCTGCATGCCATTTATTTATGTTCCACCTTTTCGTTTCTCCCTCCAACACTTCTGTTCTCCTTTTTTCACAGCTAAAGCTTTACACGCTTCACTCCAGAGGCTGGTTGAGCATCATCACCTTTCTCCTGTGCAGCACGGCCCAACTATGTCTCCTTGTCTGTGTTTCTTCACTGCCCCTACACTCCTGCACACTGGGCTGTTGCTGCCTCCATCCATTCATCCTTCTCTCGCTCCGACCTTTGAGCCGTACTGCTTTCTGTAAAATAAACATTCTTCCACCTGCCAGACCTTTCTATGTTTTCCTGCAAATATTTCTTCATTTCCATTTGTCCCATCTTTTTTTTTTTTTTTTTTTAATTTTTGTCCTTTTATGTTTTAATTTATTTTGTTGAGTAGCTTTTGAATAAACTCTGAAGCTCCTCTCCCATTCACTGTTCTTTTTTCTGTTTGAGAGGACTGCCACGGTGTTTATTGGCAGGACTGGGGCATTAAACAGTTCTGTTTACTTGTAACAGCTGAGTGTTCGCAGGAGGCATGATCATCTCAGATGCATTAGAACAATATGGGAAAGTAACCAGCAGTCATGAAAAGTTGCCTGACGTGATCGTCACGTTGAGTCATTTTATTTCTGAGGAGGATCGACTGTCACACAAAGATTTTGATATTGCATTCACTGCCTTAAACAGCCTAAATATAATGGTTCTATGCATGGGCTTTGTTTATGTAGCAGCAAACACTCCTTAAGCACCTACTTTGCCAGAAATACAGAATAAAAGTAAAGGGAATCTGTTTCCAGTGCAACCAAAGTCACATTACAGACAGGTGAAGGTAAGCAGTCTGTTTCCAGTATGAGAAACTCTGTAGGCCTGTTCCAGGATGTTGCTTTGTGTCTCCAGGAAAATTGATCAGTAAAAGCTACAAGAAACACACATGAAGTTTCTGTGGGTGACCAGGACGCAGCTTTTAGAACCGTTTAGAAATATGACTAACAAATGAAGTGAGTTATTGTCCATGAGGTCTGCAGTTCAGCAGCTTGGGTGGAAACAGACACTTGTTTTGTGATTAGTGTCAGAGCAGCACTAACTCTGCCTCTTGTACTAACCTGCCTTCTGTCTCTTTCCCTTTCTCTTACCTGCTTTCTGACTGTCAAGACCATCTATACAAGCAGCTTGAGAAAAACCGTCTTCTGACCAATGAACTGAGAGTTGCCTTAAACGAGGTGTAAACAGGAAAACCCTCTTGTTTGCTTTTTCTGAAACTCCCAGGTCCAAACTTATTGCTGTCATCCCAAAAAAAATACAACTGTCTACTACACAAAACGTTTAAATCCAGCAATGCTTTAACTAATGGAAGATTTTCACGTTATGCATGTTTCAGCAGCAGTTTCAGATGTGAGCTCAGACCACCCTGGGCTATGAAGCAATTAAGGAACAAATTTGAAATCTGTTCTGTTATCGTCAAGGCTGTAGCACATAAATGCAGCTAGAATCTGCACGATGCTGTTAGAACCAAACTACCCATTCATTTAGTTTTACATATAACTGAGTCATTTATGGGCAACAGGTTGTTGGGATTTTACATATTGTCTACTTGAATTGCTGCAAAGCTTTCCATGGAAACTGCAAATTTGGGTTAAATCAGTGCTTTTGTTGATTGGTGTGAAACTGCATGGAGCTGGTGTGCAAAAACAGAAAACTCCCCAGTCCTGTTTTATTTTTATTTTTTTGCTCCTAATCTCAGCTCATGCATTTGTGACTACAGCCCTGTCTATAACTTGAGCATTGTAATAACAGTATGCTTTAAAGATTGTATATCAGAATGGAGCAGAGCTAAAGATGTGTATGTACTAATATTATTAGGGAAAAAAATAGAAGTGACATTTCCCACATTGATAAGGCAACAGCGTAAAGCAGATGTCTAACACTGTTAACCTGGACTAGATCTTTGTCTGTCTTCTGTGCACCTTTGTGCTGTTTTAACTGATGCAATGCTATATTAACAGATAAACTCAGACGTGCTAAAGAAGAGGGCCTGAGCATAAAGCAGGTGCTGGATCAGACTCTAATGGAGATGGTTAACTTTTGAACCAGCTCTGTTCCTCTCCCCACATTCGTCCTCTGCTCTGAGTGTGGCTGCTACAGATGATGTGGGGAGTTGTGTTCATATGTCTCCTGTGAACTTGTCATCCTGAAGAAACTCTACACAAGGTAGCGCAGACAGCACTGGTGAGCTTCAGTTCAACAGTGCTGTTTTGCATTACATACTGTAATCAAAGGTCAGTTCATATTCATTGTATGTCTTTAATAGGTTTACATGTATATGTTGAGGCAATTTGCACTTTTCTGAGTCAAATACTGCACATAATCATGAGTTAAGCCAAGGTTAAATGTAAGGGAATTTTATTATTTGTACTTTTGTGAAGTTGCTTGTATGTCTTTGTTTTTTGTGTATTGTGAACATTTACTCTGTCAGTGACACACTTCCGGTTTAGCAAGGAAGTTGCTTGAATGTTTGGTTTTGTTCCAGCTAAGTGAAAGAAATGTTGGTGTTCATTTTTCAAAATTTTTTTTTTTCTGTCTCATTTTATCATATAAACACAAACATCGTGAATAAAACTTTGAATGAAGTAAAGTTTCCTCTGAGTCTGACATGAGTCTGACAATCCTCTTGTGTTTTTTTGCGTAGTAAAGGGACTTGAGGCTGTTTCAGTATGAAAGTCACTTTATTAAAACACTTCAAAATCCAACACCAAAACTTCTACAGTGGAAGTGCCCCTTATATTTTTAATTAAAAGGATTACAGTGTCGCTGAATGTGAGCTACAAACCTCCAGCAGAGTGTCTTATAATTACCAGTCAAAAGAAGAATTATTTAAAACCAAGTGTGCAAAGTAATAAGACTAATCCAGTACTTAAGTACAATTTTTAAGGTATTTGAGTATTTCCATCTTTTTCACTTTATAACTCTAGTTTGCTACAATTGAGAAATATTTTTACCCCATAACATTTGTTTGACAGCTAAAAGTTCAGTTAAAAAGTTTTTCTATACGTGTTTTTCTATATGTGTCGTATCTATACATTTTGTATAGATAAGTCAATGCGTACATTGGTCCACTTAAATTGGTACATCTGTGCAATCTGTCATTTATTAGACTCCTAGGTGGTTTCTGACTGATTGAGCTCGGCCATCTGGGCCAAAAAAAAAATGCAGGGCCAGTTACTTGCAAATACATACATATATGTATTTTCCTGCAGTATAGGAGCTGAGGGCTCCTTCCACCTCCTTAAATAATAACAAAACAAAAAAACATATACGTATTTTCCTGCAGCACAGGAGCTGAGGGCTCCTTCCACCTCCTTAAAAAATAATCAAAAAACAAAAACATATATGTATTTTCCTGCAGTATAGGAGCTGAGGGCTCCTTCCACCTCCTTAAATAATAACAAAACAAAAAAACATATACGTATTTTCCTGCAGTAGCCTACAGGAGCTGAGGGCTCCTTCCACCTCCTTAAAAAATAATCAAAAAACAAAAACATATATGTATTTTCCTGCAGTATAGGAGCTGAGGGCTCCTTCCACCTCCTTAAAAAAAAATCATCAAAAAACAAAAACATATATGTATTTTCCTGCAGTATAGGAGCTGAGGGCTCCTTCCACCTCCTTAAATAATAACAAAACAAAAAAACATATACGTATTTTCCTGCAGTAGCCTACAGGAGCTGAGGGCTCCTTCCACCTCCTTAAAAAATAATCAAAAACCAAAAACATACATGTATTTTCTTGCAGTATAGGAGCTGAGGGCTCCTTCCACCTCCTCGCCGCAGGGGGCGCTGTGGCGCCTCGGCAGCGGCGGAAGAGCAGAGGGGGAAGTTCATAACAGAGCAGCCGCACTGCAAAGCTCCCACTCTTGAGAGGGAAATATGGGCGAAAACGAAGAGTTTGGCTTTTCTCTACAAGACAGCAAAGCCACATACGTGCTCAGCAATGTTGCCGAAGTGGTTGAACGAATTCTGACGTTCGTACCGACCAAGTCGCTTCTCCGCGTCGCTAGGTAATATGAGAATATGGGTATGCTAACATTAGCTTAGCTCGCTAGTGGCTATCGGGGGAAGTGAAAGTGTTTGTCAGAGACGTGAAGCAGCTTAAAGGCCAAAGCAGCAACTAAACATTGTTTGTCACCGCAGTTAATGTGTGACCGCTTTCAGGTGCTGGTTTTTGGTAGAAACATGTAGTGTCGGGCTAGGTCTCAGGTGAAGCAGTGTGTGCTCGTGGTTCTCCCCAATGTGTGCTCGTGGTTCTCCTCATTTCTGTTCTGTGTGTGCTCGTGGTTCTCCTCAGTGTGTGCCGGCTGTGGAGGAACTGTGCCCGCAGGGTGCTGAGGACTCAGCAGCAGCTGACCTGGGTCTCGGCCAGTGGGGCGTCCAGCACTGAGGTCCATGCCCTCTGCAGCGTGCTGGCGGAGGAGGTGGAGGTAAGTCCCTACACTGAGTTAATACATAAGATGGTTGTTGGGGCTTCAGGTTAGAGATGCATCTTGCAAAGCGCATGGATGGGTTAATGAACCGTCCTTACTGGGCACAGACCAGGGGTCAAGGGTCCCCCTAAGCCAAACTGTACTTTGTACTGTTGTCACAGTACAAAACTATGACTTCGATGCCAACACCTGCCTAAGTATCTCGATACCACGGAATAAACTGAACCATCAAGGGAAAAGTAATGGACTTATAGATGACAGAACATGAATAAACACAAAACAAAGAAAAAGTATTTTGACAGTGTCTGTGCCGTGGAGAACGTGAAAAGAGGCCATAAAACAGTTCTGAATCATGTTGGTCACAGTGACAAAAGTTAAAGTAGACAGTTGCCCTTACTTTCCTTATCACGCTGCTATGGTGAGAAAAGCTCACCTGTCACTTTGACTTGGGAAATGTTTTCTACCACATTCACTAATCGCTACCCAGTCGCTCTTTAAATTAGTTACACCAGTCAGCACGTCTGTCGGCAAGGTGCTTTGAAAAGTTGGACACGTTGGCTCCTATTGGTTTGTGTAGGTTTGAAACGTCTTTCGCCAGCGAGCTTTGCAGTGTCAATGGGCTTGTCCTGACTGTCGGCTCCATGAGTGAAATACCCTAATATGTGCATTTCACTTTGTGTGTCTGCTTTGTCAATAAACCGTAGACTGTGGGAAAGTTATGACTTGTTTAACTATGAAAGCAGCTTTCAGCTCACACAGGGAACAGGAGAGAGAGGAAAAAACACGCCCCAGGTGCCTGGAGTGAAGCAGAGTGCAACATAACCTCTTACTGAAACTGTCGTTGAAGTACTGATACTTATTAAACAAGGTGTTTTACTGTGTATCGGCCGGGAATCATGATACCTTTCCAGTACTGATACACTGTGCAACACTAGAACAGAGAAATATAAAGGAACTGTTAAGCTTTTATTGGGAAGTCAATCAAAAAGCCACAAAACAGTCAAAAGACCAAAATAGGGAGGAGGGTTGTTCTTACTGGGAGAGTTTGTTAACATGATTGAATTGTTTTCTCATGTGCTCACTGGCCAATAACCTAAAAAATGTGTTTAGTGTTTTTCTGAAACCAACGGTTGAAATGCACGTGTCACTTTTTGTTATTTACAGAAAGTATTCCTCCTGCCTAAAACCGTTCTGGCAATGGTAGACTGTGAGGCCTTCAGTGGACAAGCTTATTGCTACGAACAGAGCAAAGGTTGGTATTAAATATAGTAAAACAGTGATTTTCTACTGCTTTTCTGTTGAGTTCATTATAATAATATGTCTGATTTAAGTGCATTTGTATCACAATTATTGTTTGTATTTTCGAGACTATAAGTGGCACCGGAATATTATTCTCTTTTAGCAAAAAGCACACATAAGCCTCTTCGGTGTATAAGTCACATTCATAATTATACCACTTACAGTCTGAGGCATTTTCACTTGTGTTACACCAGGAGTTAAAGTTTAGCACATAAGCATTTTTACTTTTTCGGCAGTACAATAATATTTTCAAATCAGTGTCATCTAACGCTGGTGACTGCTCGACAAAATGACTGTAAATATACACGTATAAATCACTTCACTATATAAGTCGCACTACAAGCCAGAGGAGTAAAAAATATATATATATATATTTACTTATATTCTGGTAAATACAGTACTTGAAAACAGTTAGCAAGACACTGGGAAACTGTAGTAGGTATGATTTACACACATTTTACCGAGGCCAGAAATCTCATAGATGGAATTAGGATAGATTGAATGGACGATTAAATGCATAAGAAAAATAGACAAAAATATTAAGATCGCATTTACACACTGTAATCCGTATTAATTACTGAATATTTAATCAGTGAGCACTGCTACATATTGTTCATGACACGATGGTGTTAGCAGCAGCTGTTGGCCTAACGCGTCTGTTCCCTGTTCGTCAGTTTTAACTTGTGAACAAAGTTTTGTTTTGCTGCAGTTTCTCCAAATATTGTTATTGACCACCTGCACTTTTATAGCACAAGCTGCTTTTCAGTGTTTAAATAAAAACAGGCAGATTGTGTTGAGTCTTTATTCCCATCATTGTGTAATTAATTTAGGATCAACATGATAAGCACATAACAGTGAGTCCTCTCATTAACGCATTTTATTAACTATCCAAAAGCAAAAAAGAGTCGCCACAGTCCTGACACAGTTGAAGAACTGAAGCTGCTCCTCCCCAGAGGCTGTGACATCATGGGAATTTCCACACCAGGCATAGTCTGTAAGTTTTTCTTTCCTTTTTTCCCCCCTCACAATTTAATAATTATTTAATTATTCAAATCGAAGAGATTCAAATCCCCACCCCAGCTCAAATAAAAACAATTGGTAGCCATATACAGGAAATGATTATAATTGTATATCAGCCCCATCCTTCGAAGGTTGCATGTGAAGGCTGACTGCGTCACTGTGTCGCGACAAGGCTGTCTGATTTTTAATCATTAGCAATCATATGAATAAATTTTCCCAGTACCGTTGTGCAACTCTGGCCTAACTGCATTTGTGAAGGTTGCTACGTGACAGGAACGGTGCTTCGTAACTCACCAGTAGGGGTGGGAACACTTGGTGACACAAACAAGAAGTCCTCCATAGACTAGGCTGTGCCATTTTGGTTCGGTTTAAAGTTCGACCCATGCAGTCCAGGTGGGCTACGAGGGCTGTGCCTTGAAGGATGCAGCCACTGAATTGATACACAGCTATTCAAAGTTATTAGTATTAAAGCAATGATGGTACAAGAATGTGGGCCCTTAGTGCGTTTATCTAATGAGATGCTGTAGACCCAATGAAGGCTAACCAGATGTTTTGGGTATATGTGAGGGCATAACTCACATTTCAGCAGTGGGGAATATGCATTAATCTCCTCCTCTTCTGCCTGGTTGGAACGCACTAGTAGCGGCTGGCACCTCCCTTCCTCTCCCTCTGATAGATTGCCTAGTCCGCCCGGTGCTCTGCTCCCCATTTCTCTATATAATCACAACCCTCCGGAGAAGTGACTTTCCATCAGCCGTGTTCTCTTTCCTCCAGATGATGACTTATCAGGCCCTATCATATATCAGGTGTAATGGCAGCCATGGCTGTTTGTGATAACGCTCATTTTGTGATATTGAAGCTGAGGGTCAACACGGGGTCACTCTACACATCTAACTCAAATGAAATCCTTGAACGGATAACGTTGAACCTATAGATTTGCCAAATAGCCCACAGTACATGTAGTCATTTATACATGTTGGTGTTGGAGTTGCACAGCATTAAAATAATGATTTATAGTGCTCATAGACTTACTCGTTCTGCATAATCCTTAAAGAATTCCATAAACTGCACCACTGTGGAGGATGGGGATAAATGAGGTACAAATGTGCAGTGTTTGCACATTGCACATCGTAACTGTTACTGCACACAGGGGATTTACTTCAGCAGCATTTTAAACCCTAACAGTTTAGGAGTGATTCATGAAGCTGCCATTCATATATTTCTGATGGCACAGCCTGACTTTTGCCCGTTTCCATTGTGGCTTATTTATCTCATTGTGTCATTGGATGTAAAATTTTAATGTGGCTTGGTTTTCCTGTTGTTTCGGATCTCTTCTGAAGCTGTAGTTTGTGTTTTTGTTAAAATCTCTGTCCTAACACGTGCTGTATTAATTTTTTTTTTTATAAATCCCAAACTCACTTGCAACCACCAGCGGTTGGTGATTTTAGATCCTTGAGTTGCAGTCCCTCTAATGGCCACTAGATGCTGACACTTAGAAATCGATGAACAAAATCAAGAGAAAATGATTCCAGCTTCTCGCTTGAAATACAAAGTCAAAAGTGGTTTTTGGTCATAACAGCTAACTTAACCTTTTCACTTGTCTTGGTATCAGGTGTTACGGCTTTAAAGAAATCTGGTCTGGGGTGTTTGACGGGTGTCACTCAGCAGTAGTGGTTTAACAGTTAATGAAAACAGAGTCAATACAACCTCAACATGTTTGTTTAGACCATTGATGCGTTTTATTTATTTCAAAATGGTCCGAGAGTCTGCAGTTTGTTCTTCTTAACACATGGTGTGTAAGTGTCTGTATAAAATAGTCAGTGGTGCCTTGTTGTCTGTGTCAGTGACTCCCAGTGGGTCCAGCTCCAGCCCTCCTCAGGAGTACCAAGAGGGGGAAGCTGGTTTTGCTGTCATGTTCCCCAGCATGGAAGGTGTCCACATCAAGCCCTTTCACTTCTGCAAGTCCATCTCCCCTACAGCCTTGAAAGAAGCAGGTAAACGTATAGGTCGTCTGAACAGAGAAACACACAGCGTGTAAAGTCTTCCTCTGCTTTTGTATCAATCCAGAATTTGTTGTGCTTTCACCTCAGGACTAGTTGACAACCCAGAACTGCGTGTGGTGCTAATTTTTGGGTATGAGGCATTTAATTCTGGAGCCTCACGCTTCCTCAGACAGATACTAAAGCCACTGGCTGAGAGCAACGCCGTAATCGCTGGAGCACTGGTGGAAAATGTCTTCTCTCCTCCCAGAGACTGGTGAGTTGGTTTTCATCAGTAATATCAGGACTGTTTCTGTATAAACATGGGATGAAAAACTACTATTATAAACTATTAAAGCATTAATACAATGTCTATATTTGTATTATAATGTAATATCTGAATTCTTTGTCACTTATGTCCTTCGTCTCCCTGCCAATATGTTCTGAATGAAGTTGATAAACACTGGCAGTCTTAGTGCTAAATTATCAGCACATTTTCACAGCTTGTCTCAACGCTCACACTTCCCTCTCACATCATCTCCCACTCTGTAGCTGTAGTGCGGGTGCATACGGTGTGGTGGGCCTCGCCCTCAGCGGCCCTAAGGTGCAGGGGGCATCTGTGATCTTGGACCAAGAACTCAGCGACCCAAAGGAGGTTGAAGCCACAATCCGGCGTTTGAAGGCAGCCAAAATTCCTGAGAGGAACACCGTGGGTTTCATGTTTGCCTGTGTAGGCAGAGGCCAGGGTTACTACAACCAGGCCAATGTAGAGGCCGACGCCTTCCACAAGGTGTTTCCCAACACCCCGCTCTTCGGCCTGTTCGGCAACGGTGAGATCGGCTGTGACCGAATTGTTAAAGAAGACTACACGCTGTACTACAGAGACATTCTGCAGCACACGTACACCACGGTCATGACTCTGGTCCATCTAGGCTGAGCCGCAGGATCAGCAGACTCGCAGAAGAAAGGTGACCATCACACTGCTGTGTCTACAGCACGTGGGAACAGACACACTCTGTACAAAGTGTTACTCACTTTACTTTCCTAAAACGGGATAATTATCCTGTTTAGCCGTCACATCTTTTGGCAATGGTGTCCTTTGGGGACCGTGTGTGAACACAGCTTCATATTAAAACTAGTGAGTATCCCAAAGTAGGACCCATAAAAGACCAATCATCTTTAATATTAAAATGTATTATAGTGCTTTTTGTAATAATGTATATTTTTCCCAAATTCCACATTGATTCAAGGCATATTTTACCTTCTTTCATGAACCTCATGGTTTGCTTTGCAGGTGGGTAAATTATACACGTGTATGTTTCCCAAGCTATTGTTATAGTTGATGCATCAAAGGCACTTTCTTTTTACGTATGTTAAGAAACGTGTTGTCCCCTCGACAAAGTCAAGGTAATCTTGATTTGAATGTCTTTCCTCCTGGATTTTTACACCTCTGTCTTACCAAGATGAGAATGAAACCATGACAGCTGCCTCTCTTTTAAATAAATACTCTCACACAAGGTTTCAGGTGGGCACAGGAAATTCATTCCGACCCTTGCAGTGCCTCTTTATAGCCGTGTCAGCTCATATCTCTTCCTACCTACGTTCAGCTGTTATTGGTTGAGCCCCTCATGGTCAGTTCATCTCCTCAGCTTCTGGAAAACTCATCCACAAACAGAGGGAGCTGGTCAGAATGGCCGCCCCGTTGCACCGACTGCCTCAGTTTTAGTGTCTGACTTCACGAGGTGTTTGTTGCTGGTTAGAAAGTCAAGTGCTCTCTAAGTTCAGAAGATAATTCTCTCTTGCCATTTTTGCATATTTAAAAAAAAAAGTATTTGGTGTTCTTCACTAATGTTTTCAATGGTAGAGCTTTTTGAAATCTCGACAGTATGAAACTTCTTAGTTGTGCATTTAGAAGAAGTCAGAAATATTCAGATGCCTTTCTATAATAGATGCATTGAATGGTGCACGCTGTCTAGATTTGTCTCTAGACTGCCTGGCAGTGATTGTTGTCTTGCTTTTTCTCACTAAGGGAATCCTGATGACGTGAAATTGCAGTTTCAGGTATATAGATGTATGTTTGTTGGTCATGTAGTTACTGTGTAATGTTTAAAAATTAGCCAATGTCAAGTTCAGCTTTTCTTATTGTTTCAGGCCCATATGTTGTGTCTTCCCTCTTGGTGTAAATGGCGTAAACATCTTCCCTCAGAGGTTTGGAAGAGAAAACGAAAATGTGTTTTAAATTCATGTTGTTGGCTCAATAAACAAAGCTGTTTAGGAGTTGATGCACTTTTCTACCTGTTTCAAATCATATCTGCTTATTTTCCTCAGTAAATGTTTAGATGCCTTCAGCTTTGGGTTTTTTTTTTTTTTTTTTTTTTGTCCACTGCTGAAGCCACAACAGCATCTGCAGACCAAGTCCCTGAGTCCACAGGCCTCTACTACAGTGAATTCAGATCACCGCTGTTTTATTTTATTTGCGCACACCCTGAAATGTGAGCCTGAGCCTATAACATCTCCAGCAGCTCACGTCCAGGCGTGTTTAAATAAAGGAACAAACGCTGCAGATTGATTGATGTGCGCTTTAACCATCTACTGGCTAATCCCGATGAATGACAAGCGCTTAAGCCAATTGCTGTAAAGGTAATTTATATTCCCATAGTATCTTTATTTTGGGAAACCATAAAAGCGCTCATGACACGGAGAGGGACGACCTAGCAGGCGTAAAGCTAATAAAATCTGTGGCGATAATCCACTTTCAAATTGGCCTCAATCGGGAAGTGGGGAAATCTCCTAGGCTTTCTTTCACACACACACACACTCTCACACTCACACACACTCACGGCCAACATTTTTAGACCGCTCTGTCGTGACCGTAGCGATGCAAATGTCACACGATTCATTGGCTACTGTCAGTCTCTTGCACAAAACGTCAATTTTGTTGATGGCGTTATGATGGAACTGGCTCAGTGTTGCCCGGCTGCTGCTGTGGGAGGCGGTCGGTAGAGAGCACGGGCTTCGCCGGGGCGCGCTTCAGCACCTGGACAGCTCCTTTCGCAGGGTTCCCCGCTGCGCTCGCCGGGGAAACCCTCAACCGAGGAGCGGAACCTGGATCCGGATCTGGAGCGGCACACGCAGCCCTCGACGATCCCTGCCAGGAGGAGATCGCGCTTAGGGTCGTTATTTGATCGCTCTGATGAGATCTACTCGCTAATATGATCTTGCAGAGTGATGATGCTTCTTGCATTTGAGCTCCAGCCCCTGTTTGGTTTTGCGCTGAGAGCCGAGCGGCGGCAGCGGTGGTGCTCGTCCAATGCGAAAGTGCTAAGGATAGCTGCAGCCTACACACACTGCAAGCCTGCTGCTGCTGCATCACTTACTCTGATCACCACCGAGGGAGACATTACTATCAGCAAGGGGGCAGCGGGAGGCACTGTTAGCAGCCAGCGATGTAAGTCTCACACAGGTAGGTCCAAATAAATAATTCATGTATGTACAGCGGGAGCTTCCCAGTAGTTTCTCCGCTCTGCGATCTGATACTAGCGGGAGTGTCTGTGCACAGTTATTTCTCTGATGGAAGGTCTCACATGTGCCCAGGTCTGAGCTGGAGATTTGATCTGGGAGCTGCAGGGCTCTGGCTAAAAGTTCACATTTAAGAAAAGTTTGGAGTTACTGCAGTTTTTGGTTCCTACGTGGAGCAGCCTGTACTTTATCATGATCTTCAGTCCAGTGACTTGTTAGGTCTGTGGGACGTTTTCGGTTCAAATTACCAAAACATTTATAATGTGGAGTTGTGAAGGTAAAGTGTCTTCAGGTTTGGTATTTATTGCCGTCACTTTTATTATTAAAAGATTTCAGTCGGCACTTCTAACCCATTTTCCCATCACTGCATAAAAGAAGCAAATCCTCTTTCAAATAGTGTTTCTGTTGTGAGGTTCTGCTGACCAAATGTCTGTATTTCTAAAGTCAGGACACAGCTTTGTCTTATATTGAAATGCTAAAGACAAAGTGACTGAAACTTTCTCTATTCTGACCTTTTTAAAACACTCTAAGAAAAAAGGTTGGATTCCATGCCAGGCTGATGCATTGGACTGCAATAGTTTCAGCTGGGTGTACCTAATAATTTGGTGTGCACGTGTAGCTTCTGTGCTATCTTCACTGATGTTGATGAGCATGTTCCTCACAGGTTCAACATGAAAGCAGCTTCTACCAGGTGAAAAGGTGAACTGCAGAACAAGTGGAAACCTCGTGATAAGCGCCGCGTCTCTCCGCACCCTCGCCCGGCGTCATGGCTAATGCTGAGTAAGTACAGTCCACATGATACGCACCACTGATCCCTCCTCACTGCCTCTTCCATGAGTTCAAATACAAGGAAAATGTGCTGTCAGCTGTGTGTGTAGGATGTAAACCACGTTGTTATGGATTATTCTTATTTTCATCCGCGTGCCCTTCCTGAACTTTTCTCGTTTTCCCATCCCCTCTCTTTCACCATTTCCCAGGCTTCTGCGTCTGCATTTCAACAATAATGACGTCTATTCACTCAGACATTGCAGCTGAGGTGTCTGACACACACACACACACACACACACACACACACCCTCACACACACACCTGCACATTCCTGACTACAGAGCGTCCATTCTGCAGCCATAAACACAGGTCACTATGTTGATCCGTTCTGTGGTGTGACACACACACACACACACACACACACACACACTCTTATCATCCATGACCATTACAGCTTAACACCTTTCCCAGCTTTCCATTTTTAATCTGCAGCCTCCGTGTGCATTGAGACCAGCTGATGCATTACTGAGGAAATGTGCTGTAGTCTGGGTGTGTTTGAGAGTGGAAAGAGGAAAAAACAATCATTATTCTCTGTCAACTCATGATTCTGCTGCCGTAGCACGACTGTCTAATTTGTCTCATCTTAACTAGCTGCATTTATTCTCTTGACCTAGATGAATAGCCCCAAATCATGGCTCCATTTGTGCTTTTATAAGAACCAGTTCTGTTCTCTTGGTCCCATCCCGAGCAGCAATGCCGTACTACGTTTAAGGTGAGACACTTACTTAAACCAGTGACTGATTTATGCAGTTCATCCCAAAAAATCTTTCAGTCTTAAAGGTGCATGATCCTGCCTCTAATATGCAGCATGGACTGATTATTTTATGAGAAAACATTGGTTTTAATCCTCCTTTTTAAACATTCATCTTGTGCAAATATATCTCGGCACTCCTTGGTTTTGATGGGGAAGTAGCTCTGGGTTTATCTACATTATTAATACTGTGTTAGGGAAACAGATCTTTTTGTTTTGTGCAAATTAACCAGCTTTATTTTATTATCAGGAGTCAGACAGATTCCTTAGCTTTGTAGCAATTAATGTTTTAGTTACACAAATGTAAAAATACAGAGTATGAATATGTGTCTCTTACTTTCAGTTGTGAAATAAATACACAGATTTTTTTACTTCAGGAAAAGTGTCGACAAAACAACGTAGAAATAGTTACAGGTTAAAGTACCTCATTTAAATTACTGAGGGACTATTAGGGAAATACACTTACACTGTCAAAGTAAAAGCACTTGTTCTGTAACAGATTTTTTTCCTTTAAATAAGATCACACACACTGACTCATCAGTGTTTAAGCAGCATTTTACTGTGGGTGCTGGTATTACCTCCGCAGGTTGGAGGTTCTGTCCAGTGGTCTTCAGCCTACAGGGGAGATGATTGAATGGGGTTGGAGAGAAGAATAAACAAAGGCCTGGTGCACACACTGATCTGAGCTCTCTGGACAACCTGAACCTTTGTGTGAAGGGCTCAGCATCTCTGGGCCTCAACCAGGGCCCCAGGGAGATAGTTTTCTCCTGTAAGGAATCACAATCCAAAAAGGAGTCAGTGTTGCATTTATTTTGAACTTCAAATATATTTTTTTGCTAAAATGTAAATCTGAAGATCAACCTGAAACTATAGAGAAAAACTACACTATGCAGGGCAGTAGGAGCAGACAGTAGTTTAAAATAGACTCAACTAAAATGCTGCAGTACCGGAGTAAATATGCTCAGTGACTTTCCACTACTGCTTATTTCTATCTGACCATTTCAGTTTTTTCTTGTCTCCTAACAATACCTGAGGTTTGTGACGTGACTCAGGCTTTAGGGAACAACGTTTTCATGTTTGTAAATCCAACCGCACGTGTTCATCCTCTTGGAAATATCATACATGTTGTAAATTAAATATTATTGTGAATTTTCCCTTAAGGATTGGCAGAATGGGAATATTCAGCTTTCTCCACCTGTCACTGATTAGCCTGTTTATTCAGCGGCAGTGGGAGGGTGGAGATGTTGGATGTTCAGAGGATTCATGGTTAACAAACACATGGTGTCGTTGTGCCTGTTGGGAGAGCCGCGGTCTACGGGTGGCTCCATATTCTGCCTAATTGTCACTTTTCATAAGTGCACTGGGAAAATGTAAACAGTTTGTTAGCTCTGGATAATACCTGACCTCCGTGACGTGCATTAGAGCCGTCCTGTTTTTGAGAAGGGAACAGTGGATTTTAAAACATCGATCCCAAGCAATTGTTTCCCAGATGGAAAGGAAGTGAATAAATAAATGAATCTGTAATCTGGACTACGTCACACAGTTAACAACTGTTTCTATTAATCCTGCACGATGCTTAAAACACAGCAGACAGCACCTCAAATGCAGACATTCAGTACATATGTCTTGCCTAATTGTTGCAAAAGAAAGAAGCAGAGTTGTTTTTACAACTTTACAGAAATCTGTCTTTCCAGTCATTAAGTCTTTGAAGACTCATGTTCCCTTAAGTGTCTGTAGACCTTAAAATAATCTCTTCCTGGAAGCTGAAACAGTGTAGAAAGGTGCATGGACCTGTCCATTATGAAGAAAGCTTCTGTACGTCTGCTGTCTCACTCCTGCCCCACGAGGGTCTCTGTGTCTGCTGTGTCTTCTACAGCGTGTATCTGTAAAGGTCAGATAAGAGTCTGGTCACACCAGGGCCAGAACAGTCCATTGTGCAGTCCACCAATTCATCATAGTTTAATCTGTTATGCTATTAATGAGCTAATGTGCCTGGCAGACTTCATTAATATCCACTGGCATTAAATTAGGAAAGTTTCTGTGGAAGTTGAATTGGGTGCTTTAGGAAATTACCTGAAGCAATTTGTAAATTCAGTGGAAGTGACAGGTGTTACAACATGAACATTATGTTAAACGCCAAGCTTTGTTTCCAAAGTTTCTGCCTTCAAAAGGCTGGTAGGTGAACTGAGTGTGGACCAAAATGCACAGAGTAAGAAAGGTGAGATGAAATCTTCCTTTCTGCTGGTGTCGTCGTTTCAGCGTGCTTCAGTCTGGATGCTGATGGAGTCCCCAAGGTAAAAGCTGACAGTCTTTCTTTTGCCTCATCTTCATCTTTTGGTGTGAAATCCACATTACTTTGTATGTGAGTCAGCAGCAGAGTAAAGTCTTTATATTTCCTAAACAACAAGAAAAAGAAACACAGCAAACACAGGACTGTGACTTGTACAATGTCAAAAGGCCACATTTATTATTCATTCAGTCTACAGTCTGAGTCAGGTCTCGGGTCTGAATCTTGATTAGAAGTTGTGGTATTAGTTTGCAGTCAGCTGGTCCTCCAGCAGGTTTCTCATACGCACTGAGTCTGTTACACTAACACACCATGATGTCCAGCTTCTCCAAAGTTCTCCACAGCAGCTGGTGGGAGCACGGAACATCTGCTTTGTGCTCAACATCCAGGCCAAGTTTGGGTGTGTGTTATCTCCTCAGGCCTGATGCTCAGGCAGCCTAATCTAACGTGTGTGGTGATCTTGTAGTCCACTGAGGCCTTGGACGGAGTGGAGTGTGGATCAGGATAAAATGCATCTGGTTGGAAATAAATATTCTCTGCTAATCCCAGAAAGTGTGTTTTTACACCAGGTGTCTGACTTTTCAAGGCGAGATGAAAGGCAGTGCAGCAACTGGGTTGATGTGATGTTTGGATAGAAAGGCTCATAGTTTTTATGTTTCATTTGCTTGATAGATGTGTGTGTTTACACATCTACACATGAAACCACGTCTGACTTTGTTTTCATATTTCCACAAATGTCCAATTCAAAACCCCATTTTCAATTCTAATAGACTTTACTATGTGATTTACACACCACATCCTATACCTGACATGTCCAAACACTGTAACATTGTTATTATGACTAATATTTAGTATATTGGTGGTATAGTATAGTATAGTAGATCTTTTTCCTTAGTGCAGAAGAAAAACAAATCAGTCATTTTTTGGCCTCCTCTGTTCTTAAACCTCCATAGATTTAAAAAATTATAATTTCTAGGGCATTTTTAAAGATGATCACCTAGCCACCTAAATAACTAACCTTCTCTACATTCCATTGAGAATAAAAACCTACATATTTTTTGTTGCTCAGCTGTGGGAGGGGAACAAACACATATTTATATATAAATAAGTCTACAGCCATGCCAGCAGCTCTTTTTAGATGTATGTCTATACAGCAATACTCACATAAGCATGCTAACATGCTCGCAAACACAATGCTAATTGTAGGTGTAATATTATTATTATTATTATTATTATTATTATTATTGCTATTATTATTGCTATTATTAACCTTTGCTAATTAGCAAACAAGGCCAGAATAATCCTTCTTGTAAATTTGTCCTGGAGGTCATGAGGGTCACAGGCAAGACCCTTCCAGTCTGAGGGAGAATATTCTCCAGCGCCATTGGCCCCAGTTACTTCCCTGACCTTCTGCTTTGAACACTGAAATCCCTTGAGCATTGTTTGTCACATAATGACCTTTCCTACCTGGCCCACAACTCTACAGCCCACTATTTAATTTTATCTGCCACCCTGAGGGAGTCCTCCTCCCCAGAATATCACTTCTTTCCTGTGGGTGCTCTTCTGCAGACACAGACTTGTTTGTCTTTCCATGAAATAATGTTTTCAAGAGTTTTGCAATTTGCCACTTTCTGTTAGAGCAGGGGTCCTCAGAAAGGTCAGGCTTTGTATTTAAGACAGAAACAAAAATGTATTTTTATTTGTAGAGAGAGCAGCAGTTGTGCCATTGTTTGGACTTTAATGCAGTTGAGTCATTAGTAATAAATTATATCAGTTATGATTACACAGCTGAACAGCACCTTCTCTGTGCAAGCAGCTGAAATTCACTCATCCATCATCATTTCTTTTATTTGTCTATATGAGAAGCTATGATGCACAATAAATGGATGTACACAGGAACAGAGCAGCAAAACAGACATACACTCAAATATCACAAATATCTCCCATTGCACGGCTAAATATCACAAATATCTCCCATTGCACAGCTGAATATCACAAATATCTCCCCTTGCACGGCTAAATATCACAAATATCTCCCATTGCACAGCTAAATATCACAAATATCTCCCATTGCACGGCTAAATATCACAAATATCTCTCATTGCACAGCTAAATATCACAAATATCTCCCCTTGCACGGCTAAATATCACAAATATCTCCCATTGCACAGCTAAATATCACAAATATCTCCCATTGCACGGCTAAATATCACAAATATCTCCCATTGCACAGCTAAATATCACAAATATCTCCCATTGCACAGCTAAATATCACAAATATCTCCCATTGCACGGCTAAATATCACAAATATCTCCCATTGCACGGCTAAATATCACAAATATCTCCCATTGCACGGCTAAATATCACAAATATCTCCCATTGCACAGCTGAATATCACAAATATCTCCCATTGCACAGCTGAATATCACAAATATCTCCCATTGCACGGCTAAATATCACAAATATCTCCCATTGCACAGCTGAATATCACAAATATCTCTCATTGCACAGCTAAATATCACAAATATCTCCCATTGCACGGCTAAATATCACAAATATCTCCCATTGCACAGCTAAATATCACAAATATCTCCCATTGCACAGCTAAATATCACAAATATCTCCCATTGCACAGCTAACTCTGCTCCTAACTTTACTGAACTTTGTGAAAATCCATTCTCTGTGTCAGCCCCTTGTCCTGATATCTCAGCTGGCGGACCAGGTACATCACTGTAAGCTGTGAGCCGGCAGGCTCTGGACAGCTTGTGTCTGTCATGAGTAGTTTTGTGTATGGCCCTGATTGTTTGGGAAGAGAGCCAAAGCTGCTGCTGTGCTGTGGATGCAGGTGCTATGGATGAGATGTTGTGTGTAGGAGAAGTGTGGAGAAAACATCTATCAGGCCAACCCACTGTGGCAGGTTACTGTATATCCACAGTCTCAGAGCGGGAAGTCAGTTCAACTAAAATAGGTGTGCAGGAGTTTGTCGTAGAGACACAACAGCAGGACGATGTTACTGACATTCATTCACTGTAGTGGGACACAGTCACACATTACATTCCCTTGGTCAGCTGGTTGTTGCACTAGTTGCAGAACTAAATCAGAGGTTGCACTGGAAACTTTGTTTCTCTTCCCTGGATTTTCTCATTGTTTTTCATTTTATTTAGGTAAACATCAGTGAAAACCAATAGACTGGGTTAACATCCTCTCTCTGTGCTCATATTGTACATACGACACATAATGCACTGCATGAGTCAACAGCGTCACAGCCTCTTTCGGACTATATAAGGCCCTCTTACCACGGGAAATAATTCAAATTGGAATGAAGACAGCAGCTCCTGAGAATAGACTGCAATAACGCTGAAAGCAAAGTGATGTTATTAATGGAAAACAAAAACCTCTACTGTTATGTTATGATGGACTAGCCTTAGTGCTGCATTCATACCCTCCTTATGTCATTATATTTGTGTGAAGAATCTTCATTCTGCAAAGTGTTCTGCCAGTTATTCTCTAAATATGAATTGAACTTTCTCTCTTTCAAGTCGATCTTATTCACCCGTCTGGTTTTGTGGTTGAGCTGATGTCCAGCATTAAAGCAATGCTGTGAAATGTGTAGATGTGCAGCCCAGTGTGCAGCTTAGCTGAAAAAAAATCTTTGTTTATTAACGAATAATTAATTATTTGGTGTGTTGCTGGAACATGTGAGCACTGCTTTGTAAAAAAGTCGATAAATGAAACTGGGCTCTTTATGCAGCAGAGAATTTCCATGGGACTGAACGTGCGTAGCTGTTTGTAATCGGTGGGCACAGGGTCACTCGGCTGAAACAGGTTCTGACAATACACCTTCTCACGTCTGTGACAGTGGGTTGTTGTGTTCAGTAGCGTTGGTGTGCTAACAGCTAGCTGGTGCCTTTTTCTTCTGCTCACAAATGTTGTAATGTGTTGGTCTTCACCCTGTGAGGCTGCTCTGCTTAATTTGTTGTTGCTGCAGGTTACAGCTGATTTATTGATTTATTTATTTATTTATTTTATCTTCAGGTCTTTACCTGCTGGGTCACTTCAGCAACTTGAGCCAGTTTACTTTCTTGCTCTTATTTAACATTTAAAAAACATGTTGAACTTGCAAATTTATTATTATTTTTTTCACTTTGGCGAACTATCAACGTGTTATATTCCTAAACAGAAATAATATCTTGTTCATTTCACACATTCTCCAGTTAACCTGTGGGAGGACAGTGACAGAGGTTAATGAGGAAGTGTTTCATGTGCCTGCCAGTGTTGTTACTCAGAAAGACAATGTATTAAACGTTGTTAGTGATCCATTCCTTTATTTAATTACTCGCTGTAGATAGCAATTCATTACACTCTTTTCACATAATTGCCACTGTAATATTGAACCTTACATTTTTCTAGTATCAGTATTAATAAGCGAGACATACACATGATTGTTCAGCTCTGAGCATCACTCTGCACAGGGGTCTTTGGTTTCTAGCTTTGTGTTAGCATGATGCCTTTTCAGATGTTTGGACAGGTTTGCTGTCATGTTCGCAGCAGTGGATAGTTGTTTCTGTCCTCGGTACAGTTTGCACTTTACCATCACATAGTTGCTCCTTTGCCCAACAGTTTGATGTGCCCGAGTCCACGGCTCAAACATTTTATGCTGCTCACTATAGAAAATGTCAGATTTTATGTTTGTATACTCACTCGCATACATTAGTCTGCCCTCCACCAGCTCAGGCCACTCCAGTTTGCATCAGAAGTATTTTAGTGTTGACTTTATCACTGTATATTTTAATAAACCAGGTGTGCTGTGGGATGTGGGTCATTGTGTGTGTGTGTGTGTGTGTGTGTGTGTGTGTGTGTGTGTGTGTGTGTGTGTGTGTGTGTGTGTGTTGGGGGGTTATCTGTCCTCTCTGTCAGATTGTGCATCTCTCCTGAATGTTTCAGGTCACTCTGTGCTGTCTGTCACTGCAGTTGACTATAGGAAGGAATAATGCACCTGTATATAGCAAATGGCTGCAGGGAAAATCTTTGGCATTTCTTTTCCACATATCTATTATTACAATTACTTCAGAGTTTTTATTTTTGGGAGTGTGTCAGTGTATAGAGAATAACCTGAAACGGTAACGTCAGCTGCAAACGTGGGTTTAGGATTTTTACTGTATATTAACAGTGTCAGTATGTTTTTATTTAAAAGAGAAGATGGAGGCACAGTCTCTTTTTTTACCACCTGGTTTCCTCTTATTTCCTTCTCTCAGCTCCTTTACTCTTTTCTCCTGACTATTATATTTTTGCCACTCTCTTACTTTTAACTTGCACCTCCCTGTCTCACCTCCAGTTGCCCTGCTGACCCTTTGCACTTTGCACGTTCTGTTTTCAGGTTACTACCTGGGGCCCATCTTCTCTTTATGATCGTTGCATCTTTTTTCTTTTGCCCGTCTCTCTCTCTCTGTGTGTTCTATAATCTCTGATATCCATCCCCCTCTCCTCCCTCTCTCCTCCTCTCGTTTCCCCTCCCCATCCACCTTTTCCCTGACTTCCTTTGACGTTTGAAGGAGAGTGGGGATCCACTCAGCTGACAAAGAGAGAGGCGATGACGTCACAGCAGACATGATACACCAGCATCTGCTCTGGTCTAAAAATACACACCAGAGGGCACACACACATAGTCTGCAGCTGCACTCAGCATTTGTTTCCACCTCCACGCTCTGCTGAGATGGCCCAGCTTTTACACAACTGGGGCTTGTGGGCACACTGGGTTACATGCTGCTCAGTGTGTTTGGATATGAGTTTAAAGGCTGAAGGTGGATTGAAGGTGTAGGATGGAGGGTTTGCTGATATGAACACTCAGGTTAGGTTAGGTTAACCCGTCCTTCGTGACAGAATTTACCTTTTCTTGTTGAAATTCTCAAAATCTTCCTTGTCATTTCCATTCATTAAAACCTTAACAGTGGAAAATACTAAGACACGTTTGGCACATGACACCTGTTTACATCAGAAACTAGAGCTTCATTTTTCTGTGATCTTTCATTCACTCAACCATTAGATCCACACTTTTACAGCAGATCATTCAAATATAAAAAATATATATAGTATTTCCTATTCCAGGTATTACTGGGACAGAGACTGTTCTCAGGCACATGTATGTAACATTTACTGTGGACCTCAAAGGTAGGATAAGGTCAAAGATCCAGAAGCTGGTTAACCTTATTGGTCTGTGCCGGAGACCTTCACTGTTTAAAAACACAGCAGTGAGTTTTCCTGCTGCAAAGGCTCACATGTTCCTGTGAGGCCATGGTCTTCAGCAGTGCATGTTTGTGTGTAACCCTCTCTGACCCTGCGTTTACTCCCTGAGGCCATCGCTCTAAATAAGAGTGTGTTCTTAGTGAATAATTAAAGTGTGTTCGCTGCTTTGGGCTCACACATACAGTATATTCTTTTTAAATAAACCAGTTCCCTCTGCTGGGTTTTCTGAGCAATGTCTGCTACTTTTATGACAATCAGTAAATATCTTTATGTTGTGTAAGAACTGCGGCTGTTCTGTCACAGTAATGTCTGCCTTTCTGTTTTCCTTCTGTCTGTCTGTAACCAGGGAGGTGGAGCAGGCAGGTCTGTCAGACTTGGAGATCATCTCGCAGCCGGTGGAGGATGAGAACCAGTGTTTGGCTCCTCCGGTCCAGCTGGTGAGTTTTGGCTACAGGGATCTGCCCCTCGCAGCGCTGGACCTCTCACTGGCTGGTTCTCAGCTCCTGTCCAACACAGACGAAGACGAGAACAGGGAAGGGTGAGTGAGACTGGTGTTTTTTATCATAACAGGAAAGTTCTTCTTTTTCTGCAACAATTAAAAATTACTCTGACCAAAACAAATCAGACATTCCCTTATACCTGACAGCCAGTGGGTAATTTTCATCCCTACGCTCTGAGCTCGTGTGTACGTGGAACTGTTCTGGTTTTGATGATTTACTTTTTGTCTTACCTGTACAGGATCCCTTAACTTATCTCCTTTAGCTTCAAATGATTCTTCTAATTTTATGTTTCCTCGTATTTACTGTCCACCAAACCAAACACGTTTCTTCTGTAAGACACATCATTTATCACAGATATTATAAGAATACCATCAATTGTGAGTGTGACCAGCTTGCTTTGCATTGTCTGCTAGTCAACCAGCAATAACTGAGGGACAAAGTGGTGCTAGTTTAGATGACCAGTGTTTTCTTTTTCAACACTTATATTACATTACATTACATTTTTCACCTTTTTTGCAACTCAGCACTTTACTGATTTGCTCAATTCAGTGCCTGTGTAGCACCTCTGGTGTTAATCTACCAAAAATGAAAACACAAATGAAAACATCATGTCAAGTGTGTTGACATTAGTGCTACTCCTGCATGCTTGGTGTGAATCCTTATAGTTGAAGCATCATGTGACTTTGATAAGGTATTAGATTCGTTAGTGTGTGTGTGTGTGTGTGTGTGTGTGTGTGTGTGTGTGTGTGTGTGTGTGTGTGTGTGTGTGTGGTTCAGAGATTGTTGTTTTAGAATAGCTGCTTATAAGCAGAATCTGAAAAACGATTCAGAGAGAAAAAGCTGAGACAAAAATCAGTATTCAGTGCTTGTCATCCTAGTCGTGAGATAACTGCATTGACCAAAACTTTGTTCTTCAGAGCCAGTGACAGCTGGTCATTCTTTCCTGGCGTGTCAAAACAGAACGTACACCTTTACCATGGAGGTGTCCACATTTGAAATTCTCCTTAGAGTTTGCTGATTTTCCTGTCAGCAGTGACGGAGCTCACACAGCAGACACAGGTGCACAGCTTCTATTTGTCTTAGCAGCTAATGCAGACGCAGTAGCTGAGCTGCACTTGTATTGTGCATAGTGGAAAAATGGATAGTTGGACACTCTGATGGACATATGCTCCATATTGTCATGATGAAAACATCAGAATGTGTATTTCTGAATGTCTGTGCTGCAAAATTTGTCAACACTGACCACAGGTTATTTCTGTAGCATTGTCAGCATGGAGCCGTCACCGTAGGGAGTCATGAGCAAATAGGAAGCGTAGGAGAACTGCAACTTCCAGGGCAGAATTCAGTTTCTGTTTCTGCTAATATCAGGCCTGCCACACAGTGCCCCTTTTATTTGATGCATTTCATATACATGGTGTCACATCGGCTAAAGCAAAAATCATTTTTGCAGCTAGATAAAGTTTGTGCAATGTGCTGGAAATGCAGCTTGTTGGTGTCAGAACTCTTATGATGATGTGTGTCTAACTAGGAGAAACACTTAAAGCTGCAAGTTCTGGAAATGACGCTGATGTTAACATGAGACTACTTCGCTCCTCCTCCTCTGCAGTTAATTCATAGTTGTTGAGGCCTTGGCACAAGAGGAGTTGTAGACCAGACGAATATTCACCTAGCGAGTGACAGCTATGAGCTCTTTGGCCTTCTCTGATTGGCTAGAAACACTTTAGACCAGAGTATATCTGCACTGCTGTCAGGCTGTTTGACGAGTCTGGGTCACAGACAGCACCTCTCTGTATAAGATATGGTTTGGAGCATATTTCAATTCAAAAAGTATTAGAATAGTTTAGCTCTAAGGCGTGCTAGAATGATTTTAGTGCTGTTTCTCCTGTGAAAAGAACTGAATTATGTCGTCTGTGGAGTGAAGTCTGAAAAATATCTTTGATATCAGGATCATCTCTGTTGGTGCTCGGAGGTCAGAGCTTCACTAGAAGGCTTCTGCTCCTCACATGGGCTTTTACCTGGTGAGGAGCATCTAACAAAGGCCAATGGTTAGTTGCATTATAGGACATGTAGGGTTTATGAACCATGACCCACACATGTTTATTTCCAACATTATCACCGATCACACACACACACGCTCTTTGTTTTTTCCGTTTCTCACCCGTACACAAACACCACATAGTAAGTATGATTTTCCTCCATCATGTTTTAAGTCTCCCTTGCACAGGACTTTACTTGCTGTCCCTGTTGTTCCCTATTATGTCCATTTATCATTAAGTGACAACCTCTGGGTTGTTCAAGGTCCATAAGCTAAGTGAGATCAATTCATCATTTCAGACTTTATTGTAAGTGACATTTTACAGCATATTAACCAGAAGCTGATACTATCACACGCCTAATTTCTTTGAAGTCTCACTATAAATCTCACGTTTGACCAAAATCAGGCTGTTTGGAGTCGTCTGGCAACACACTTCCAAGTATTATTACTCCAAAGTCATTCACATAGTGCTGCCTACAGTTTGAAGTCACTTAAGTTTCCCAATGATCAATTTGATAGTGTTTCCTTTGTGTGATTAGAAATCACTTTGGTTTTTATAGTTCATGCTTTTATTTTTCCTCTGAGTGTGGATTTGTTTAGATGCATGTTGAGAAACTTTTAGTCCTTAATCAGCTGATTCCTGTAAAGTTCGATGTCATTATGAAGATAATATTATGTGATTGAAAATGGTAGTAAGGATCATTTCTACAGACAATACACTGATCATAAACAAGAAATAGTGTTGTACAAGTGTTGAGATGTGGTTCCAACATGATTGTGTGCAGGGCTGCTATGGCCTGCGGCTATAAGGTCACACCACAGCTGTGCTTTTGATTGGTCACAATTTTAACAGCTTTTTTCATTGCGCAGAACCTGCTCCCTGGTCAGTCTGTTTTGTTCTGTCCAGCAACTGTGACACGAACCTGGCGCTTAGCACTTGCTCTCACTAGGATGCACATAAACACCAGAAGCTGTAGTACATGGTCCAACACGCGCACACGCACACACACACACACACACACACACACACACACACACACACACACACACACACACACACACACACACTTACCATATCCATGCACAGCACCTCATCCAAGTCCTCTGTTTGACACCAAAATTAGGTCTCAATCCGTTGGTTTCCTTCAGTTGTCCAGCCCTGGCCAGAAAACAGATGGAAGTCACAGACGCACCGTCAACAGTGGATGGTGCCGGCACGAGCCTCATGTGTCCTGTTGCACGCAGGGTTTTGGTGATAGCATGGATTCCCATCCCTGTGCATAATAGGTCGAAATTTTCCATGATTGTGATTTGACGCCATGTGTTCGTTGTTCTGGGCTGGTGATGTTGGGAAAACACGCTGCGTACGGTGATGAATTATGCCTGCAGCATTTCCTGTTGCAGCTCAACCTGTGAAATACCTATAATGCTGCTTAAACTATGAGTTATCCAATAACTGGGTCACCAGCCTGTTGTTGAGTAATCACAAAACAGAGACTACCAATATGTTCAAATGAGCCTGGGTCTGAGGGCAGGAGACTAAATTTCCCCTTCTGGTCTCCTTGGCTGAAAGACTATATGAACCTTTGCTGTATGAAACAGATTTACCGGTCACTGTGGTGAAGGTTATTTTACCAGTGAGCTCAATTTACTCAAACTGTGCTTAGTGCGATGGGGTCACTATTTCATATTCAAGTCATTAGTGCAAAATGTCTGCCTATAAAAACGCTGCCAGTGGGAGTTATAAAAGTCATCATTCTTTCTTTTAGCTTTAATGAAATTCTATTTAAATCCACCAGGCATGAGCTACAGTAATGTGCATGTTACAGTTACACTGTACCTTAAACGCTGTACTAATCCTTCACATCAATCACTATTGCCAGGCTCTTATACTGAGATGTTTTGTTTGGATGTTCCTGTACATCCTGGTTTGGGATAATAGAGGTGAAATATCATGTTTTAGGTTTTTAGACAGAATATACAAGACAGTCAAGTAGTGAGATTCAGCACCGAAAGAGACGGGAAGGCGAAGAGAAGACGCGTCTTCTGACATTAAGGCCATGTCATCAGAGTCTGTGAGATGCAGAGAGAAGGTGTCAGTCAACCTGCTGTCCTCCAGGACCTAATTCTGTTTTGTTCTGTGGATTTCAGCACCGGTGGGTTTTTGGTGATTACGCCTGTGCCTCAGTCTCCTCGTTACTGTATCGATCTACCCGTCAAACAGACAGCAACCATTAGCCTCATTCATGAGCACCGCACCCGTGCACCATCATCATGTTTTACGACGGCCTCCCGCGGCAGCTGGCGGCTTTCTTCAATCAGCGCTTTCACATCAGCTACCTGAGTGTTGACTTTGTTGGGTCATAACAGTATGAAGCACGGTATGCGCGCCATCAGGACCATACCTGTTTTCACTTCCACAATGCCAAGAGGAACTGGCGGAGAGACTGATTGCTGAACTCACCCTTAGGGAAATGGGGCAGAGGAAATGAAGCTTTTTTATGGGTGTGTGGAATGATGAAGTGATGTTGAGAGGAGGCAAGACAGAGGTAGTGGGATGGCAATCCACAGCCATCAAAATGAAAATATATGTAGGAGAGAAGAGTCTGTTGGCTGCTCCACTGACTCGACTTGGGAAAGTGGATTTCTCCACCACCACACTGCTCTACTCCCAGCCTGTATTAGCTGGCTCATTGGCTTCCTGAGATAATGAAGGAGTGTTGTGAGGAAAGCTGTGTATGGGAAATGTTTAGGCATGCTCTGTAGTGATGTTTTGGTAGAACGGGATGCATGTTCTCCTGACAACCACAGGAGAGGTGTTTCATCAGCATGGTGACGCTTCACTGCATGAGGGGTGGAAGTTATTTTCAGTGGTAGTTTGGGAAGGTCTCGCTGTCAGCAGAACTTTTGATTCCAGAAGAAAGTGACTGAAAAATACAAAGTAAACTTGCATTTTTTTATGGTGGAACATCCAATCTTGTTTAACCTTGTTTAAGTAATCAGTTTGTTGATGAGTGCTGTACCTCTGCCCCTCAGACTCACACACTCAGACTGTTTGCTTAACAAACAGAGCTTTGTGCCGTCATGGTTTGTCTTTACTGTAAAGTTGCGGTGTGTTTCATAGCAGGGATGCAAGCGGAGGGGATTAATCACCAGAGAAGGCTCCTGTGTCAAGCTGCCACTGCATGATGAAGCACCTATTGTCAGCCATGTTTGCATATCGTAGCCTGTAGCATTGTGAAGGTGGAGCTGACCTTACTGCTATCGCTTGTAAAGTGTGCTGCCCTCACTCCACATGACAGCAAAGTAGTCACTTACACACTCCTCTCACACACACACACACACACACACACACACACACACACACACACACACACACACACACACACACAGAGATGTGTGTGCACGTACAGTATGTATACACAAAGAAAGACAGAGAGGAAACAAGGCCAGGCCTGAAAAGCTCTCTCACCACACTGCATAGTGCTTGTTATCTAATCCTCTGTAATCATGGTTCAGTTCATATTCCAGTTTATACTGGGCTGTCACACCTCATTAGGAACAATAGTGTTCCTTCATTGATGTGGCTGCACATTTAGATAGGCTCTTTTTTCTCTCTTTCACCACCTTTCTACATGTTTCTATGTTGCTCCTGGTTTTTCTTGCTGCTTCTACAGTTGTCCCTCTGTTTCTTACTCTTTTTTCACACTCACTATCTCATCTTTTTTTATCTTTTACTGCCTCCGGTTTCACACAAACTCTGCCTTCTCATAGCGACTACCAATCTGCAATGCAACTACACTAAATGCCAAAAAGCATCCTGTGTTTTCTTATCACTCTAAGTCATAGCACACACACTTGTCAACATGTCACACAAACCAAAACTACTTCATGCAGAGGCACCTTCACGAGCCTCCGGCAGCCTGCACGTTCACCGTCCTGTGCCGAAGGTGAAGATAGGTGGATGGATTGGAGATTTCCAGCACCGGTTTACTGTGTTGTTGCCTAACACAGTGTGTTCCTATCAGGAGAGAAGTGGGCGACATTGTGGGAGGTGGTTGCATCAGGGGGCAGTTGCAGTGTTAGCAGTTTTGGCGCCATGGTAAGTGGAGTGTAGTTATTAATAGAGTTGGGCCCATCCATCTTCCTGTCTAGGAAAAGTGCTGGGAGGACCAAGGTGGCGTGGGTTTGTGTTCAGCACTTTCATGGCCGCCCACTCTCCCCCTAGTCATCAAGCTGCTTTTGTTTATTAGCTCAGTGTTTTTTTTAGGTTGAAGGGCCCTTTTAGTGCATTTCATGTTGTGTTTGTGTTGGTGTGTTGGTGCATTGAGGGGACGGCAGGTGTTACCACGAACGTGGAGGGCAGAGGGGCTTTGGTTGGCAATTTCCTTTTAACATGGAACCTCATTTTCCATCAGAATAAAATATTGTACTAACAATGATAATAATAATATGATTTTTTTTAATTTGGTGATTGGACATAGAGTAGCTTACATCAAGAAAGGACTTTGATGTGACATGTCAGAGTATCTTTTTGTATAAAATCTCTCGCTATATCATGTTTTTTAAAACAATTTGGAGGGATTATGCTGACAAAATACTACATCACAGCATGATGTCCAGTGTTTACTATTGATTTTTACTCTTAGTGCAGAAACTGGCAACAGGGGCAGCCATGATTAATTACTGTATCTGCACCTGCCCCAGATGTTACTGGATGATGCACGGATCGGTTATACAGGTGGAGTAAATGAGACCGCCGGGTTGGTTGTAACACAGTGACCTGGGGAAGATCCATGTGGGATCGAAACGTTGCATAATATTAATATAATCCCTGGCTAGGGAGTGAGTGTGCAGGCACTACTTTATTAGCTTCACACCCAGATGATGTGCATAAAATTGTTTCGTGACAATTTGAAGTGGAAAGTTTGAAAATGAACTAAACCTGTAAGGAACAACACAAAAACTGCATCGGCAGGTGAGCTTGAAAACCAGGCTTCGTAACTCAGCTATGATACTATAAAACCACTGTGCTGCATTTCAGTGAGACACCAACGAATTCGTGAAGAGCTGGAGCAGAACCTGCTCACAGCTTAAGTGAGTTTGGTTTATTACGCCACTGAGCGTTTTACTTCGGTGTTTAAAACGTGAGCTTTACCAAATAAACTGAGCTTCAGTATTGACAATAAGCTGCAGCTGTATGAACCAAGTGGCTGCTGTTCGCAGCTACACTCTATCTAATTCAAATTTATATTCAGTAGAAAGTTCAGTATTCATCTCAATACTACATTTGCAACCTTTAGCTTCTCATGCACACCAGGCATATGCTTCACAAACCTAAAGGAGTGAGAATATAAGCAAACACAAGCTGCTACAGTACAGTCTTGCTTTCCTCCATGGCATTGATAAGACACAAAACTAGCTATGACAGTGAGGCAGAAAATTAGGTAGATGTTATTATTCAGTCCCAAAAAGAATCTGGCAGTGAGATAATCAACAATAAAATCATTATAGGCAACAGTACATTAATATATTATTTTACAAATGCAAGAATGAGACTCCAGGTCTTAGTTAATAGGACTTTAAAGTGTTAAACATTAGTGAATCATCAGCTTCAGCTGCTGATCTGTTCCACCAGACCATCTGGAAGTTGGTGCTTTGCTAAAGGCCACCTTGACAGCGGTGGTTGAAGGTGAGGAGAGTTGCTCATTCATCCTCTCCACCCACATTTTTTCCAGCAGACTCTGGGGATTTGCACCAGCCAACCTCCAGTAATAACCTTCTTTAACCTTTATAGATTTGTAGTTACTTCCAGCAGCACACAGCATACAGCAGAAAATCCAAACCGCCTCCTTTGGAGCTAATCATTGAACATAGCAAATGAGATATTCACTGTTGTGAGAAAATACATTTTAAAATGGCTTATTGGAAATAGTAGTTTCTTTTGAGTCTAGTAACGTAAGTAGCACTGAAGAGTAATGCGTAATGTGCCATAGCCTGGATTTTAGGTGCACTGAACAGACCAATCAGTGAATAATAGGCAGCTTTCCTCTGTATGACCTGTATGCAGAGCTCCTTGGAAAAGCAGAAATCCCAGTAGAACTCCAAGCTGAACACCATGATGACTAAAATCTTCCTCAATGATCTAGAACAAAGAAAATCCAATTCTCGTCCATTACAGCTCATCTCTCGCCAAGACGAAGTTGGCATTAAACTGAACTACAGTGGATGGGACATTGGTATTCACTGGGTGCAATGCATCCTGGGTGTTGTAGGATTGTTCACCTTGGGAGCTTTGTTTTGTTTGTTTTCTCCAGGGCATTAGCAACATTTTTTGCTGTTTGACCACATAATTGGCTGAGTTGTTTTAAAGGATCATCTGTTCAGAAGTGAAATGTTCCTTCGACGTCTCAGTGCGGTCTGTAATTATTACAGGTTAGCCTCGATTGTTTCAGTTAATGGATGTCCACATTATTAGGTAACATCTCATGATTAAACTGTAGAGGTGCTTGTATGCTGATGTTATTTATCAGTCTTTATGCTCAGCTGAGCTATTGGCTATAGCCTCATGTTTAGCATTTAGACATGAGTGTAGTGTCAGCGCATCTAAGTCTGTACAAGAAGGTTTCCCCTAATGTTAGTCTGTCCTTTTAAACCTTTGATGGAAACTGAGTGAGCCTAAAAACCATAGAGCATATCCAGCAAGTCCACACAAAAAGGCCTTCATGAGTTTAATATTTGTGTAAAAAAGAAAATAGTACACTGCCCCCCACAAAACAGAAAACAACATGTAGTAAGAGTGCCTTGTTTGTTCTTAGAGCATCGACAGCAGCATCCTGACCAAGATCAGATCTATCATCTGAGGATATTAAAATGAGTCAACAAGGCAATAAAACTGAGAGTTACAATCTGCCCTGCATTGATAATTGATTGATTGATCTCTGCACACATTTTGGACACTTTTTTATTTTTCATTCTTTGCACCTTATTGTTGTCCTGTAGCTGCGGTAACAATTGAATTTCCCCACTATGGGATCAAGACTCGACTCATCTCATCTCATCTCATCTCATCTCATCTCATCTCATCTCATCTCATCTCATCTCATCTCATCTCATCTCATCTCATCTCATCTCATCTCATCTCATCTCATCTCATCTCATCTCCCCAACCTAACCTTAGCTCTCAAACAGGAGGACTGGCCAGAAGTCCTAACTTTGCCTCAATGTCCTCAGTTGGATGCCATCATGCTCACAAAGGTAGAAATATGAGTACACACACACACACACACACACACACACACACACACACACACACACACACACACACACACACAGATGAATAAGGAATATGAGCGGTGTGGACACTCAGCCTTCAATACATAAGACAAATGGGCTAAATCCACTGAATGTGTCCTTAGTTCATGTCATGCCAAAACTGGCCCAGGCCAGAGGGGACACAGTCAGACGCTGCTGGTGACACATGCAGTATATTAATGAGTCTTATTAAAGCAACAGAACAGTAGCAAATGTTGTTTCTCTGACCCACTCAGCGCTGACGGCCTGACAGACCCACCTGGCCCGAGTCAATGGCCGACAAGCACACAGAGCGGACAAGGTCACCTCTCAAACTGGTTGTTTTCTGCCTCGTTTTGGCTTCACAGACATTTACATGGATGTTTTTCAGAGACAGTACAGATTTACCAGGTAACTGTCATATTACTGCTGTAACATTTTAGTGGAATGATCAGACTTTATTTTGCTGGCCCCTCCACATTTATGCCTTTATCTCTCTTTCATCACACACTTTCTTTGTCCACTCTTCCTTTTCCTCCTCCTTCGTGCTGCCAGTGTGTATTCAGCAGGTTGATACAGCTGTCAGTGTTTCTCACTGCTGGTGAGATTGAGTGGAGCTGGACAGGGAAACAGCAGCGAGATTAAATCAGGGAAAGTAATCGATAGCAGGGTGTCGAGTCTGACTCACAGCACCTGATGGCCTCATCAAGTCTTACTCTGCCATGTTGGTGTATTACCAAGGCAAATGTTGGTCATTTGATGCACCTTTTGCATTTTTAAGATGAAAAACTCCACTTTAGACACTGGAGCTCACTGCAGGGTTTGAATAAACAGCCACTGTATTTTGCGAATTGTTCTAAATATCGTAGCGTTTGTTTTGGTTTCACCACTGCTGCACACACTATGTTTGTAAATTAAACTCACTATGTTCTACTATACTACTATATGGTAGAATATCTACTACTACTATATTGCCTACTACTCTAATGCAACACTACATTGTAGTACATTTGAACTTTGTCTTTACCCATGGGCTTAGAGCTAAAATCGTCTTCAGTTGTCTTGTTCTATAGAATAATCTGATTCCTGCTGTCCAGGAATCAGACTTGTACCTTGGCTGTAGCACTATTTGAAATGATCTTTATATATAAAGGTTAATGCAGTTTTTCTTTTCTTTTTGACCTCGTGCAGCTTTAAAACGTGTTAATACAAACCAGGATTGTGTTACTGTTTGTTGTTTTAGCTGGTGTGTAACAGTGAGACATTAGGATTTAGGGAAAACAGCTGGTTCACCTTCAACCAAACTGATGGTATGTCCACCTGTACAATGTCTAGCACAGGCGTCCAACAGGTACAAGGTATTAAAGAATAGTTCTAGTTTAGTTTATCTTCTGGCTGTAAACACCATCTTGTTTTTTGTTTGTGTTCATTACAGCCCAGAACCTGCTTGAGTCAGCGCTACAAGGCACAAGGTCAATGACGACATAAAACCACTGAATATGCAGCTTAGTGACATGCTGTCCAGAAAGACGTCAGTGGTCATGGATTTTGTTTCTAACAGGAAAGAAGAAAGAGAGTTTGTGGTTTCTCAAGTTAAATAGCAGGTTTTTGATGGCGAATTCCCTTTTAACTGATAAATACTGTGTGACAAAACAGACACCAGGCATGTGGCATCCTGTCCTCCTCTACAAACAAATGTGTCTCCAGCACGCTCCACATTTCAACAACCAATGCACACACTTGCAGACACACACTCGCACACAAAATGCTTCGAGCTGATGCAAGTGTGGAAAAGGGGAGTACCAACTAAGCATAAAATACATGCTGAGTTTCCCTGATGCTGTCAGATTGCAGGTAATTAATTTTACATTTGAAAGGTTCCCCATTACCGGTGCTTGTGCACCACTGATCACAACACATCAGCAGCAAAGAGGCAAGCCCCAAAACTCCTGCAGCACTTTTACTGGAAACGCAACCTGAAGAATAAATGACTGACTGAGGAGTCCAGATGTAAATCTCAGAGGAAACGGACTGAGCTCTGATTCTCATTACTTTAGTTGGAATGAATGATAAATACAGTATTTACCTTCTTAACAATATTATCAGTCAAGAAAATTATTGATTAACTTTGTTGATTTGTTTACGTGACAGTTATTTAGGCTCAGTCCAAATCACATCTGCAACCAGGGCTGATACTGTGTGAGGTAAAAGGATGTTAGTAACAGCTAGATAAACTCACAGAACAATTACTAAGTGACAAGAATGACTATAAACAACAAAACAAAACAAGTATGATGACCAGAAAGAGGCTAAAAGGAAAAGAGGAAGTGAGAACTACTACTGAAACACAAACTACCTATCAAGACATGCAAGACAACTACAAAATGACACAAAACAACTCTAAAGTGACCACACAGAGACACTAACTAAATATAATGAGGCACGAACAGATGCAAAACAATCATAAAGATGTCTTCCTCCTATACAAAACAAATGATATTATTTTTTATTAAAACATTGGAAGTTATTTACTTGGTGTTTATTTATTACACACCCATCCATCATCTAGACCCCCTTATTCCTAACCAGGGTCCCAGGGATCTGCTGGAGCCTATCCCAGCTCTCTCTGGGTGAAAGGCAGGGGTCCAGCCTGGACAGGTCCCCAGTCCATCACAGGGCCACATAGAGACAAACAACCTCACACACTCACACTCACTCCTATGGGCAATTTAGAGTCACCAATCAACCTGACATACATGTTTTTGGACTGTGGGAGGAAACCAGAGGACCTGGAGAAAACCCACACAAGCACAGGGAGAACATGCAAACTCCACAGAGAAAGGCCCCTGATTTGAGTGGGATTTGAACCCAGGACATTGTTGCTATGAGAAAACATTGCTAACCAAAACACCACCTGCTGCCCACTACTGCAAGTTATCAGAAAAATACAGGTACATGAAGATAAAACCGCAAACACACTCAACATGTTTCATTAGAAACTTGCAGGACACAGACTGAGACCTCCAGCTTCTCGTGTGCACGGCACAATGAACAAAGACGACTGGTGTTCAGCTTTTCCTCTCAGGCCTGTGGGAATGCTGGGAAAAGACTCATTTGTATGTTATAGAGGACACACAGGTCAGTGTGTGTGTGTGTGTGTGCGTGTGTGTGTGTGTGTGTGCGTGTGTGTGTGTGTGTGTGTGTGTGTGTGTGTTGTATGTGTGCATTCATATGTGCACAGCGGATCAGAACCAGGCTTGATCAGTGTACTCGTGCCATTGACTGCAGTTAGCTCAGGTTTGGGTCATTTTGCAGTTTATTTAAGATGCAGCAGTAACAAGAAAGACTAATGAGACTGTGCATGGTGCTTTTAAACAAGGTATTCAATTATTCCTTGGTGAACGAAGCTGAATGCTTCAGGTTTTCTGTAGCAGCTGCTTGATCATTGACTTACTTTAGCACTGCTGTGATAAACTACCTTCCAGGGCTATAATTCAACTACTTTACTTATAAAACTCACAGTGTAAATCTGTAGTGCTACATGTTGAATTTCAGATTTAATCAAAGCACAATAAACACTTTTCAGAGTTGGCCAGTGAAAACAAGGTGTAAACACTGAACTATTTTCAGATAGAAATATTTTTAGCCACAAATGAGATGCAGTTGCAGGCGGCTGGCAGATATTTATCCCCTTGTCGACCACACTGAAACAACCCGGATGAGAAATGCTTTCTGTGTATTTTTGGACAAACTGACCTTTTAACGTGAACCAAGCCCACGTAGTGTGAGCACTGTACAGTATGCATGTTAGAGATGAAAATGAGATGCTGGTTCACTGTTGTTCTTAGCCAGAAAAACAATCTTTTAATACAAGGCAAATAGAGACACACATGATTTCACTTTCCCTCTTTGGCCACAAGAGCAGACTTGTTAACCAGGTGGTTCCAGGCCTGGGTTTGAGGATGGGGGGTTAACTGAGCTACAGGTACTTCTTTGTGACTGTTATCTGGCAAAGCTGCATCACAGACAGGACATGTGGTTTGGTATATATGTTTTCTTTCTTTAACTGAATTATTGTTTGTAGATTTTGGATCTTTGTGGCATAAATGTTTGACATATGTAGAGTCAAACATTAGTTTAGTTGAATTATTTTAATGTGGTATTTTAGTTTTATGTCTAATACGCTGCCAAAGTCTGGCTGCATCTGTAGGAAATCACAACATTTAAACACAGTTTGTTAGTTTTACATTTGGAGGCATCTCTAGCATAAAAGGAACATTTTTCCTTGAGACAGACAAAAACATCTATTTGACAAACAATGAACGTTTAGCTTCTGCACTTCACGGGCCTGCAGCCTTCCCTGTGGCAAAGGACTTAAGAAGCTGGGAGATAACAGGGAGGCCGGTCACTCCCTGGTCGCTGCCTCAGACAACTTCCTGTGCTCTTTAATTAAATCAGCCCAAATTGGCTCGACCAGGTGAAAACCTTCTGAGAATGCATTATTGCAAACGGCAAGACGTATTCTCACCCCTCTGAGAAACTCGCAGTGTGTAAATTCTAAATGCAAATGTGGGTGAACAGTGTTCACTCAGTAGTTTAGTCTAGTTTTCCTGAAATAATATGGCAAACACTGTGCAGCTGGTGTTGAATGTCTCTGCCAGGTTAATGCGGTAAATAATGTCACATGCTTTAAACGCTCTTGTTACGCAGAATGTCACAGTTTAGTTCAACTTCAGGTTACTAAACCATTTCCGCTGTTGTATTAACAGGTCCAGTCTATTTTATTTCATTAGCCACTTTCCTAAACTTGTGGATGAGCCAGTAGTTATTTCCAGAATGGAACATTTGGACCCTTGGCCTAAAGCTGATGGGTGGCACAGGAGAGGGGCACTTGTTTTTTCCTCTTTCCCCCTTTTGCTCGCTGCAGATTTAGAGAAACCATCTGGTGTTGGTGCGTAACCCTGGACTCCTCGCACATTTGAAACAGCCATATCAGCAACATATGCTTCTGTCTGTGCGTCTGGCAGCCACACACCCATCACTGGGATGCGAAGTGACATTACGCTGCTCAGGTGTGCACTTGTAAAGGCAGTGTGCGGGTTGGTGTGGTCTTCTGATCCAGTCTGGCAACGTGAATTTTTAGACGTTTCTTCTACCTTGCACCTTTTATCAAGGCTCCTTGTCTCCAGACAATAATAGGCCGAGGTAGTTCCTCTTTTCCTCTATCACACTGTCAGCATCACTGGCTCGACATCGTGACCTTTTTAATATGCTCATCAGCCCTCAGAGGTCAACAGCAATATACAGAAAGTAAAATTAAATTAAACTTAAATGTTAGGTCAGGAACATATCCAAAGCTCCTTAATAATTCTGCTCTCCATGTCAGATTATGAGATAATTTTATGAAACATATAGCAAAAAATTCCCTCTTGTGTTTTGACTTAAATATATCTAAAATCAGCAGCAATAAATAACAAAATGGGAGACCACGGTTTTTCTTCTCAGACAAGATGCCCTGTGTCCTGGCATGTCAGCCAGCATGCAGGATGGCCTGATACCTGGCATCCGCAGAGTCTCGTCAAGACTCTGGTGGAGCAGATTCTGCACCATCTGGAGCTCGCACACTTGTGCCACCCCACCCGAAGCCAAGAAGATGATTGCTATCAGCATGATTACGCCTTTAATAGATTAGTTGTGCATTGTTTACGGGCTTGTGGCTTTGCCCATGCCAGCTTTGAATGAATACTTCCTTCTGAGAAATCAGTGGGAGGGTGAAGTGATCAATTTGACAGCTGCTGAAAACATTTCCCTCATTCCAAAATAAATGTCTTACTGCAGAATAAATCACGAAGAGACTATTAAAACAATGTTTTTACTCTGAGCTGTTGCAGTTTATCCTTCAGTGATCTGCTGTGTGTTCAGAGATGGACAGAAATAAAACAGGGTTATGGTAGCCATGCCTAAAATCACCAGTTTGGTGCAGTTTTGTTGGTGGTAATTTGATTAGAATGAAGCTTTAAGCACATACAGTATAAAGTGGTACGTTTTTTTTTTTTTTGTTTTTTTTTTCTAATTGCATCTGTGTTTGGATCCAGTCAGCAGAATATACTATAATACTGCAAGTCATATATTTGTTTTCATATTCACTTAAGGTTGGTGAATAACTGCAGGGCAGATTATGTAAAATCTGATAAAAATGACTGTGTGGTAAATACTGTATGTCAGAAATGACGAAGGGCATAAAAATAGTCTCCCTGCAGTTTCAGCAGAGAACTGGATCAACTACAGTAAATCTTCTTTTTTGCCACATGGTCATGATGAGAGCCAGTCTAGAAGCCCTCCACCTCATATTTTTCTGGAGTGTATATCTTTCTAGAAGATTTCATCATCTGCTTTCAGACCTTAATTTTCTGAAGGAATTGGTTTTGGGATGCAGCCTACTGGTTACACAGCAAACAGGGAAGCAAAGCAGGACTTTCATTTAGTCTTAATTTGTTTCGTTTCAGTGCTCAGTGAGTTTATCAAAGATGCTTAATTTGCTTCTAATTCAAATGCAGCTCTTATGAAAATCGTTTCAGGGATAGGGCACATTTCCATCCAACAGTTTCAAAGTGAGAGTGTGGTTTAATAGTTTATAACTGATGCTAAAATATCCAGATTCGTGCGTAACTAGCGCAGCCTAATCAGTTTTGCAGCCACAATGCAAAGTGATTGCAGCTCATGTCAGTGGAATGAAGACATGACTGCTCTGCCAGTGTCTGCCTCGTACATGCCAGTGCATGGGGAGAGAGGAGAGCTAGTGAGCAGAGCCAACTTTCCACTCCAGCTGGAGAGCGGGTGAGCAGCATTGTTCCTCTCAGCCCTGGTAGTAGCTGATCTGTAAGACTAGCCCGCTATTTCAAATAGCATCTTAGCAGACACTTTGATGGCCTAAGTGCTGGATTGAATTGTTCAAGTCTTAAAAATGTTCACCTCCTGTTTTTCATTTTATTTGAGTTAAAGGTCTGACTGGAGATTTTTCTGCCTTCCTCCAAACCAATGCTGTGTTTATTGAAATTCCTGTGTGTATACTGATAGACTAGACGTGAGATGCGTAGATGAGTTTTGTGTCTCCCTCCTCTGATTGTGCTGAACATAAAATCCTTCCCTTCTAAGCCTCGTCCTCTACAGTGACTCTGTTCATTGCCGTGTAAAAAAGGGTCCATCAGTATTCCAGTCAAACCTGCAGCTGATGGTCAAGTCACTAGTTCACAGACCTTCACTGTCCCTCTGTCTGTCAGCACTGTCTCTCACCACCAAACGATGCTGAGATTCTAGCCTCAATGCAAACTACCGCCCCCTGTTGGCCATGCCCGGGAGTTCAGACGTCCACATCCATCCCTCAAATACTGCTCAGAACTTCCTGTTTCTGTCTGTGCTGTACAGCAGTGATAGAACTATTCACCTCTAGTCTGTACCTCCTTTATTAACCTTTAGTTCTGCTTTGTTTAGGACTAGATGTTTTTTTATCAATGTATTAATTGTGTTTGAGCCCAGCTGACATGTACAACATGTAAGCAACATAAATACAGAAAAACAACCCACACTAACACAAACCTCTAAATAAAAATCTGATGGTGTTCTTTGGTCTTTAGGTCTAACTGGCTGAAGCCATGCTGCGGCCATCGCGTGGCCCTGTGGCAGGTCTGTCTGCTCAGTGCCGGCTTCAACTGTGTCCTGGTGGCCTGTGTCGTCCTGGTGGTGCTTTTCCTGTCGCTGGAGCTGCTCATAGACACCAAACTCCTACAATGTAAACAGTCTGCATTTATTTTCTCCTTTATTTATTTATTTATTTATTTTTAATCAGGCAAAGATTTGCTGAGCATGCATGTTCTTCTCCAGCAATGCACCATGTGACACTGGTGAAACACCTGCCAAGGCATCCAGTGCCACATTCAGCTGCAGCTCCAGTGGAGCAGTGGGAGTTACAAGCTGTAGTGTCCTTGAACATTAAACTGACTCTTACTAAACTCCACTGAGACTTTTCTGCACCTGCAGCATTTATTCTCAGAAATCTAATTGTCATTAGAGTTATTTTTATTTATCATATATCTGCATGGGCATGTTTTTAAACCCACAGTCAAGGTGAAAGGGTTAATCTTTGCTGACATAAGGAGATATAAGAAAGAGTACATCACAGCTCAGGCTGTTTTAGAAACACTTTGCTTCATTGTCATCTGCCACTGATGCTTTAGTTATTCCATACTAGCTCTTACTGAAAAGGATTTTCTCTTCATGCTACTTTGTGCATTTATTTTTCTACAAAAAGAAAATTTCCCCGCAGATTTTTACTTTTGCTTTTGTTGATGCAATGTCCCATCGTGTCCTTCTGGATGATCCTGTTTGGTCAGAAACAATCAGCTAATGTTAAATATGATAATATATTATAATCATATTATATGATAAGACTTCAGGCACAGTGGTGACAATTCTCTTAATACGTTAAATGTCTTTTGCTGATGGTACTTCTGTGCTTTAGTAATTTATGTGTTGCAGAATATGTTTAGATGATTTTACTGCTGCTTTACCTCAGTAAAACACCTGAATGCTTCTGTCTATACTAAACATTCAGTGTCCACTCTTCCCTTTACTGCTGAGTGGAGTCTTGCCAGTCACAGAGGAGCAGGCGGAGTTGGATGGTAAACGGTTGTGATGGAGAGTGATGGAGAGAGGTGATAATGAACCAGGTCTCTTGTCAATGACAGCAGGCACACATCCACATTGATTACTGGCCTGCATCCAGTTCTGATGACACCTGAGGCTTGCTGCGGGGACTGCAGGACTCCAGCTACTTCAGATCTGTGTAATCTGACGACTTGTCGACTTCCAGTCCCACAAGACAAACACAAGAGTCGGCAATGAGGCGGGAGAGTGCACGGAGACATTAGTGGGATATGGGTAGATTCAGGCTGGCACTGAGGATTAATGGATGAGCTCTGACATATAGAAAATTGTAAAAAATGCTGATGGACAAAATGTCAAGGAGGGAAGGAGCTTCAGGAGTGAAATGGGTGCAGTTTGAAATGAATCCAGGCAGGATATCAGAATATGAAGATTTATATACTGAGTGAAGTACAGGAGCAGGACTGTAACACACAGAGGGTAGAAACAGTTTTTACAGGAACAGCCTGCTTTGTTGTGTTTGTTGCTTCTTGTTAGCTCTTCTTTAAAAACAGGTTCACACTGGTCTTGTTTCTTCTCTCAACAGTTTCCAATGCTTTCCAGTTTGCTAGCATCATCCACTGGATCAGCCTTATCATCTTGTCACTCTTCTTTTCGGAGGTAAGAGAAAACCTCATCTCTGGTTTCACCAGGACCCAGGTTTTCTGGCTGCGTCAGCTGACACATTTCTTTTTAACGTATGATTGAATTGGACCAAGCCAAACTTTCTTCAGCTGTAGATTCTGTTGAGAACTGCAAACAAGGTGCGGGCCTGAGGGAACAAAAGTAGGTGGTTGCCATTTAATTTCCATTATCGTCTAGTCAGGATTTAGCTTTAGCTTCAAAATGCTGCCTGGAGGCTGGGTGGCTGGCAAAATGTCTATCGTTTGAACCATAATTGTAATTAGTCTTAATAAAATTGGAGCCATTGTTTGATAAAATAATTTCTTATCATCACAGTGGAATTGTGAGAAAGAGAATGAAGAGGGGAAATGTGCCCACAGGCCTCAACTCCAGTGCAAACCAATTACCCTGACAGCCGCAGCCCCAATGCCCTAAACCAAACATTAATTACCAGTGAGCCAGCGGCAGCAATAATTACAGCTGAGCTTAATGAGCAGTGGGGATGGGGTTACAGTGATATGATCCGTCCAAACACCTCGCCCACCGACATTATGGAGAAACAGTCTCTCACAGCTCTTAGGTAGATGTAGCTGATCAACAGCTGCTCCCTTTGCACCAATCACAGCAGAGGATTTGACCACGTGGTTAGAGCTCCTGCACATCTCAGTTGACACCGGCACTGAACATGCATGGCCGATGATGGATTAGGACCAGTCGCACATGACGCCCCGTGCTAATTGGACTGTAAATCAATGGTTCTGCTCGACAAAGGGTCCTGCAGCATTAACAGAGCACAATGTGGAATCTGATAGGTGGTTACAAGGCTGTACTTCTGTAGGTGAAAGATCAATATCAGGGGACTGTTTGCTACAGATATAGCTTCATTAGGAAGGAGCTGAACTAAATTAGAGGATTAAAACAAAGAAATGTGTCTGTGATATGTCAGTGGACATGAAGCGCATGTACAGATTTACTTTTTTTAATCTGGAACATATTTTGCCTTCATCAAATAAATTTGCTGTTGTTATTTTTGGCCTCAATTATTGAGTCTGGCCAAAGAAGCATTCCTCCATAGTTATTATTCTACAGTACTTCGACATAAGGAGAAAACTCTACTGCACAGGCCATCTTGCAGTTGTAAGTCTATGTTCACAAAACCTGTCAGAAGTTATTGGATGTGAGGACAACTCAAAAGACGGAGAATATCACATGTATCAGCTTTCTCACACCTTCTATTTTAACGCTTTGCATTTATTTCTCAGACTGTTTTCAGAATTGTAGTGCTCGGCATCTGGGACTACATAGAAAACAAAGTGGAGGTTAGTATTTTTCAGTAATTGTGTTTATGGGATCTTAAGGTTTCTTTTCCAGAGATTTATTTTTTAATTGCTTGGTTTATTATATACCTGTTTTTTCAGCATTAACACTTAAAAGTATAAATGAACATTTTCCCCAAGAATTAGAGAAGATTGATACTGGTCTCATGTCTGTCTGGTAAGACTGGAAACAGCCAGGCCAGTTCTTTACATAGATAATAAAATCGCAAAGATCACTTTCTGGAGCCTCAGCAGGTGCTCGCCTGTCGTCAGTGAGAGAATGACTCCTCCTGGCCAAGAAATGATTTGGCACATAGGCCTAACCCCTCCAAAAACCACTACGGGCTGTTTTGACCCTTGTACAGTCCAAACCCACAAAATGTAAAGTGTTAATTATCTTTTTGTTTCTCCCTGTTTACAGTCATCACGCTAAGTTAAACTACAGTTTCATGTTTACTGTATAGACAAACTTCACTTCAGAAATCACAGTTCGGTTCATTTTCAGTACAGTAAAGGAAAAAAAAATACAAGACATAAAACTGTTTAAACAGTTTATACATTTTTTATTTAAAGTTTAAACATTAATAAAATACATAGAAGGCTCCAGCAGATCCCTGTGACCCTGGTTAAGGAATAAGCAGGTATAGATAATGAATGGATGGAAAATACATAGAGCTGGTGTGAATTTCCAGCTACACTGTGGACAAGAAGGAATTTCAGCATGTGTTTAAAACCTGTATTCTCTAAGCGTGAACATGTTTGTAGATTTGCTGTTTTAAAAGTGTTGCTGATGTTTGTTTTTGCTTCGGCCTGGTCTGAATTACCAGGAAAAGGAATTATCGTTTGTACTGTTCCAGCTTTTCATGCAGCAGCAATATGTTCACATTCACATGGTCCTGTTTTTAAGCAAGTATGAGCTGTTGTCACAGACATGTTGCTTTCGTCAAATCTGCTCGTCTTTGTCTGTTACTGTGTGGTTGTGTGGAAAAAGAAAAGGCTGCTGTTTTAGATTCAGTACACATCTGCCCTGTACCTAAAGGTCTGTAAAAACCGCATGTGTACGTGTACCTTTACACCCCGACTGTAAATACAAACATGAAAAACCTACATGTTATCCTGACTTATGGAAATCACCAGCACAGAGTGGAGCTCAGGCCTGGGGGGTTGGGCAGGGTACTGGCAGTGGTGTTATTGCGCAGAACAACAAATGCACATATTTGGATTCTTTTCATGCGTGCCTGTGTGTATGACCCCGTCAGGTGTTTGATGGTGCTGTCATCGTGCTGTCCCTGGCCCCAATGGTGGCGTCCACGGTGGCCAACGGGCCCAGCAGCCCCTGGGATGCCATCAGCCTCATCATCACCCTACGCATCTGGAGGATCAAGAGAATCATTGATGGTGAGGCAGGAAAAAAAAAAAAAACCGTGCACTTAAAAATGGTCTAATTTATTGGCGTGTGTGTGAGACTGATTCTTTTTATTGAGCCACTTAAGGAAACACCCCATCTTTCTTAAGACAAAAGGATGACACAGATCCATAAAAATCAACTGGACTTGAAAGAGCTAAATGACCCCATTCTCTCTATGATTATACAAATTATTTACGATTCAGAGCGATATGGCCATTGATCATCCCTCACAGTAAATTGCTGCCACTCGGCTACTCTAACTTGCATCGATTGTAAGGAGCCTGTTAAATAGATTCAGAGAAGCTATAATGAATATAGTGGTTGTTCTCCCCTATGCTAATGTGGAGCGGTTCAATATCTGCTCAGAGGTCGCCCTCACCAGGGGCCTCTGACTGCATGCAGGATCAGAAACACACAGACTGCACAGGAACTTGGTTTGCAATTTGTCCAGTGAGACCGATATTTCCCCCTTAAAGCAGAAGTTTGGCTTTGCTTTCTGGAGGACAGTTACATGACGAGGACATTATTGGTCCCAGTGACACCTGTCCGTTTACAGCAGGTTAGCTCAGCTAGACTCAACTCTTTCTAATTAATTAATGAATTCTTATTAATCCAATTAATTAATAAAGATTAGAACAGATCAGACAATCAATCACAAGTACACTGTTTTTAATGCGTCAGATATGTTGAACTATGAAGGACACGTCATAATGAGATGATTCATTGTATCAGGGTTTAAGACAGTGCAGTTTTCAGCAGCACTGATTTGATCTGCTGCAACATTTCCAGCAGGAGGACTTTGCTTCTTAACATGCAGCTGCAGCGTTGGTTTCCAGGGAATGAACTTGCGATTTTCCTGCTGCACAACTCAACCTGTTGGCTTTGATATTTGTGAGTGATTGAGTTTTGTTGTTAGACAGGCGCCAACACACCGCAGAGGAATAAAAATCACACTCGAACCAATGAATGTACAGCTGAGGGACCGGCTCGGTTATCAGAGGAGAGCGATGGAGTCTCTCGCAGAGTTAGCTTGACGTATAAAGAGCCAATGTTAGTGTCAGTCTGATGGGAGTGTAAATACAGGGGAGTGAGCTGCTGCAGAATTCATGAGGACGTGAAAACAAAGCTGGACTTATTAGCAATGTGACAGATCAGAAGGAAATATCAACCCTTCATAAAACAAAAGTGCAAAAAGAGCCACTGTAGGAAAAAGATTTGCTGCTACATGAATTGACAAAACAGTTTGCTATTTCTGAGGGTTCATCAACACACAGTGAAGCACCTGAACCTCTAATGAAAGTACGTGAATTATTTTATTATGAAAGCTTATCTTTCATCTTCTGTTTAACTCATGGCACAAATGTGAAGCCTCCTTCAGGACTGTGATTTACACAATGTCCCTATAAACACAGTCAGATGTCAGAAAAATGCCACATCAGTTTTAAAATGCAGGGAAACAGACACATGTTTGTGCAGCAGGGATTTGAATGGGCCTCTGTAATGTAAGCTATTAGCAAAGCTGACCAACACAGATACTGTTATTGCACATTGTGTCTCTAAAAAATGAACTTCTGTTTGAGCTTCTCATGCTTGTTTGAAACCTGACTGGACTGCCCTCATCCCATGTCCCAATTTTGCCGTACACTGCATGTATAACAGCGTGACTATAAATAAATACGAGGAGCATGTGGCGATGGCTTTGTGCTTTGTTCTGCCTCCATCAGCACCAAAAAAAAACCTTGTGTCATGCTCCTCTCGGTGTCGAGCAGCCCCCCCCCCCCATCGGGATACTCAGCTTTACCATGTGTGAGATCATGTGGCTGACTTACAAAAGTGATGGCAGAGAGGTGTGAAGGACTGATTGTCTGCCAATCCAAATGTACTCTCAGGATCCCATTTTAGGTACACCTTCCCATCCTGCTCCAGAAAGTGTGTCATGTACAAATAAAGCATGCAGTCAGAATGTAAGAGGATAAGTTGCTGACTGATCAAATGCTTCCTCTCGTGATTTGATGTTATACTTTCTATATTTTACCAGGAGTAAATTCATTGGTTAAAGAAAACAACCAATTAGGTGATGACACTGATGAGACAGATCACGAACATGGACGCTGGAAGCGCTTCTGTATTACACAGCAGCAGGAAGGAGGTCAAGTTGACTCTGTGGTCCTTCATCAATAAAGAGTGAAGACTGTGTCAACAAGAACATGAGAGCGACCACACGCTCAGTAGGAATATGCAACTAGAACCATATCCAGTCTTGGTGCCCGACGCAGCTTTGAGCACCAACATGCTGTTGCTGACCCCTGAAGCTCAGCTCCTGTTAGCGACACTGCTGTCAGAGAAGCAGCCTGGCTGAGTTACATTTGGTGTCTGCACAGACGTTTTAGACGAGGTGAAGTCAGACGTTCACAGTTTAACTAAAGGCTGAAAATCTGCTGAAGCTTTGTGACATGTTGACGTCAGCATGAACCAAAGCGTCTGAGCATTTTTCAGCACCTCGGTAGATTCATTCAACACAGGTGTTGTGTTACTAGTTACCAGTGATGAAGGAGGTTTAACAGACATCTATGGAGCAAAAGACTAATGGTCCATCAGCACTGACCTCTGACCTTCATTTGAGTTCTGATTTCTGACCAGCTTGTAACCAGCTGTCTTTCTGAACAAACTTTTCTCCCTGTCTCTCTTTTAAAAATCATCTAACTATGAGATTTAGTGTCCGATTATCCTCTTTTTTTATTATCCTGTCTCTCTCTCCCTCCTCTCTCATGTTAGCTTATGTGCTACAAGTCAAAGTGGAGATGGAACTGGAGCTCCAGCAGTGTGAGAAGACCAAGGCTGTGAGAGAGGAGCAGCTGGAGCGTCTCACTCAGATCTGCCAGGAACAGGCCGTGAGTACCTGAGGAACACAAACACACTTTCTGCTCAGCGTCTGTTGGCGTGAATGAATGTGTTTATTCTGAAACAGCACAGAACCTGATGAAACCAAACTGCAGGGTCAGTTATAGCTTTTCTGAACAAATGTCCTCTTCAGAAACTCTGGCATCAAAGACTAAAGCGACCTTTATGAATTATTACAAAAAACTGTTTAAACGCTCAGTAAATACATTTCAATAAGTTTTAATTTAACTTTAAATCCAATCTTCTTTCCCCCACACACATCCACAAATGAATTTGTTAGATAACAGAATAATAATAAAAAATAAAAATGTATTATCCTCAGTCAGACTATGGGTCATTTTGTCTTCAAAGCAGTATGTACTTTTATTTACAACACACACACCACCCAAAAACCTTATCCTGCATGGGGACTTGGAGAGAGGTTGTGCATTCAGAAATATTAAAAAGGAAAAATGTGTCTGTGACATACAGTAAATCTCATACAGAAACAGAGGATCATGCTGCTGTTATGGTTTCTATTGAATATCCACCACTTCTCTACAAACTACATGATGAGCAAAGCCATTATGATTTTTTTACAGCCACATTTTTAACCCAGTGAATAAAAAAAACAGAACCCAAGTAGAACACAATGTTAGACGTATTCACAGCCTGTGTAATAAAGTTGAGTCACTGCTTTATAGTCAGTTTATCGTTAATGTGTGGTTGGATATCAGTCTATTCATTGAAATAAAATGCCTGTAGATTTAGTTTTACCTTAGATGGTTTTACTACACTAGTGATCTGACTGAGGCTGCATTAAAATCCATGTTATCCTTAGGACACTGTCAGTTCATCTCCCACCACAGGAGGGCAGCAGTACCTCACACACAGGTCCCTTCTTTCGACATATCTATTCATGATACCACACACACACACACACACACACACACACACACACACACACCGTACCATAGTGCAAAATGCAGCCTACAGTCAATATTGGTAGAGATTTCACCTTCAGTTGACAAGTTAAGTTCATGAATAAGACCAGACATTGATAATAAATAAATAGATCATTATAAAGGAATAATCAGGCCCGATCAAATCCAAAAATTATGCTTATATCATTTTTTTTACCTTACTGGTACAGTTTTAATGTGCACTTTAAGTGACACTATATCCTGTGGGCTTATATTATAAATGCAGAGTATTGTAGAGTAATACAAACCCTCTGCCTGTGAAATGTTACTTACTAAATTTACTTCCAAATGATTGAAAACTGAGTAATATTAAAAACAGTTTAACCGTGATGTTTTATTTGATCTGTTTCATCAAGAGACAATAAAATGACTGTTAAAGCGTTTTCTTATTCATGCTGAGATATACATATGTGATGTATTTGCCTGTGAAACATAGAAATCCATGTTGTTTAACCAGATCACTGATGATTCTCTTCTTTCCTTTTTCCTCCTCACCTTGTTTTTTCTCATGCCATCTCCCCGTCCTACTTCATGTCTCTCCTCATCTGCCCTCTTATTTACTTTCTCTCTTAATTCACATTCCCAATATTTGTTCCAAACTCAACCTTATCTAGTTTGAGATCAGGCAGCTAAGGGCCCACTTGGCCCAGCAGGACCTGGACCTCGCAGCGGAACGCGAAGCAGCCATGCAGATCCACCACATATGGGGAAAACAGGGCAGGAGCTTTCAGGTTGTAGAAGGCTTGAATCCTGGGGAGTCTGATGATGAGGGCGGTCAGAGAAACCCCAGGGAGACCCGTGCTACTGCAGGTATAGTATAGTGTCTGAAGCTGTGTGTTTATGGACAGAGGGAAATGTCACCAACTAAATAAATGTGTGCGTCTACAGCAAGACAGAGCCCGTGGCATTAAAATAGAGCTAATTTGAATACATAGCATGCCAGATGGGACGTTTGCTTGAGAAAGCATCCTGACAAGCAGCGAGAGAGGTGCGCCATAAAGTATGTACATAAATATGTGGAGCAAAAAGTCACAAACAGTAACATCAGGTGAACTTGATGCCAGAGCAGTGTTCAGTTAATCTGGGGCAGAAGCCCTGGAGCATCTTTGAAGCCCGGCCCCTACCCCCTCCGTGCTTACACACAACACCCATCTGACCACAGGTGCTCTGGGATCAGTGCGAGGGCAAAAAAGCTTTTAGTATGTGGTTAATCCCGAAGCATGTTCTCTGACACCACGTCAGGCTGCATGGGCATCTGTCATGCCCCAACTGTCTCTCTTACCCCCCTCATGGCGAGACCGGCCGAACCAGCCCGTGCCACTTGGGCTATTTGAGGTACAGAGTGATCTGTGCATTGGGCCTTGTTAGGAAGAGTGGGCTCCTGTCAACATCTGTTCCCCTTCACCTGCAAACCACAATAGGGCACCAGGAGGCTTCACAGCAGCCACAAAATTACCCCAAGGGCATAGTGGGAAATCTGGCTCTGGGAAACAAGTGGAGCTTTTTGCAGAAACATGGTCACTGGAGTGAGCACTTAGGCCACAGAGCTCAAGTGAAGTCAGGTAAACTCAAATCAAGTCAATTTTATTTATGCTGGCCTATATTGCACACAGTGTCTCAGTGTGCTTTGTTCTCTGTCACCTAAGGGTGCTGTCAGATTATCACTGTCTCTGGACAATGATGGTTTTGCCACCTTAAAGTACCAAACCATGTAGATTTAAAGAACATCCAGTGACAATGAGATTTAATCGATCAGCCAGCAGAGTTCTCACTCTGATGCATTTCTGCAGTGACAGAACACTCAGTCCTGCAACAATACAGGGACAATACATTTATTGCGTCAATAAAAGAGAAGGAAAGTTTCAAGTTCCCCTACTGTGTTTATAAAAGTGCATGGAAAACATGTTCTAAGATCTGTGTCTGAGGGTTTATAGCCAAACTGAACAGGTCTGTGTTTCTTACACAGAACCAGAGGTTTTACAGTAAATACTAATCTCAGCATCATAAGATGCTCACAACGACAGTATTAACATGCTCAGTGGGGTTTAATATTAATCATGTTCACCGTCTTATTTCATGCTAACATTTGTAAATTAGCACAAAGCACAGCTGAGCCTGATGAGAATAAAGTTAGATTTGTAAGAAGTGACTCGAAAACTAAATTGAACAAACTGAAATTGGGAATCAACAATGAAGAAAAATCAGGGGATCACTAAAATCACTGAGTCCGTGGTCTAAGAATGTTCATGATTAATGCCAAACCTCAGTTGCTAAGATTTTTCAGCCTGGGTCAAAGTTGTGGACGGACCAAGCAAAAGACTCAGGTCTGAAAGTCCCCTGTGGATCATAGACTATACAGAAATGAAGCTGTTATCAATTCAAAGTCTATTTTTTCATCTAAAATAGTAACAACCTAGTTCTAGGCTAGATTTCCTCAGGTCTACACTCATACTACTTCCCTTGTGTTACAGGCGTGATACCTCACCCATCAAAGTGATAGTTTAGATATGAACTAAAAGGACCTCAGCATGTCACCTCTCCTTTTCCACAGACAGATGACAGCCTGCTAACTGGACTGTCACAGACAGAAGAGAGCCTTTTATGCATGCTGGACAGCCCATTCTTTTATCCTAAGACTCATGTGTTATTAATTGTGGAATGATTGTCTCAGTCTTGTTTTAGTGAGTGCAATGCTTCCTCTCCAGGGGTGGCTCAAGGATTAATATTTTAGACTGAAAAATAAATGAAATTACCCATCAGAGTCGGCAGCATGTCCCGGGGGACAGGGGCTAGCACTCAGGGTACTCTGGGTTCGCACTCAACCAGCGGATAGTGAGAGCTCAAGACCAATCAAGCGAGCGGAAAAGCACGGCCGATCGCAGCCGTTCACCACGCATACGTAGGACTGCTAGACTGCAGGGATCAGAGCCTGAACAAAGAGCTCCCACTCTCCCTCATCTCTGAAACCGACCCCACCCTGTCCCTGCCCCAGTTTATTTCTGGTGCACTGGGGTGCAGCTAATGCACAGTGTAGCAGCTCAAGATCCTGACCACTTGCTTATAATGCACCTGTGGCCTGGGGCAGAAGTAATCTCTATCAATATTCTGTTGTAAACATAAGAAATACTTTCCATTTGGACTAGTTTGCACTGTTAATACTGAAATGGACCAAAGTACCTATGGACAAAAAAGGCATTAATGCACTGCAACACTGACTGATAGTAGTAATATTCTATTTTAAAAATATTATTTTAAAAATTCAACAACCAAAACGTGCATTAAAAACCGTAACTATACTGTCATATTAATGAATTTAATGGATTAACATATTTTATAAAAGACATGGACAGCAGAGCATCCAAACCATTACAGGATATACACACAACTCCACAGTGTGTTGTGGATTAATGGGTCTGCAAAGAAATAACTTCACCTGTGAGGCTGTTAATGTTTGTTCATAAAGTAGTAGTGAGGAGGAAACAGTGTGTGGTAATCAGATTATTAACAGTTAAAGAAGTGAATAATATGTACATTTGTTTTACAGCAGTATGATAGTGACTGGATTACATTTATTCCACGAACTTACATTTGCAGCTAAAATGACTAACCGGGTTAGTGGGCACATTTATTTATTTAAAAGAAGAATATAAGTTTTATCACAATGTCATTGTTATTGTTCCTAATCTTAAGTCTTCAGATATGTTAGTCCATAATTTGACAGACTCAGCAGGCATGAAAAACACTTGGTTTTCTTGGTATATTTAATAATCCTATTACTTGTTGTAAGGTTTGATAGTAGATGATGTGGAATGTGGTTTGAAAGAAGGCAACACATAAGGGAAACGTTAGACACTGGAACAAGAAGTAAACATAAATGTGAGTGTACTTTTGGAAATAACACAGAGACAGACGTGATGTTGTTAAACAATTATTCAAATCCAGGGTTTTAATTTGAAATAATAATCTTTTTGTTCTTTTGTTTACACTCAGATCCAGGTGTGCGTGATGACATGAACAACTACATCAGCCAGTACTACAGTGAAGTGAGCAGTGGTAAGGAACTAAGTAAAGCAGCTTCTATCTAAGGATTTTATAGGTGATAGGTCATAGAAGAAAGACAGACAAAACAGATCTGGCCGTGTATAAAATGTAGGTTTGTGTTGCACCAAGTTTACAGATGGTTTAGTGATCTGGGAAATCTGGGAAAATATTTACGGTACATTAGCTCAGGACATACTTAGTTAGCCTGGTATTTGCTAGACAAAAATCTTAACTCTTTTCTTATGATGGTCTTTGTGTAATCAGTGCTCAAAATATGCTGCTACATTTAACCAACACTAGAAAATCTACAGGATGAATATAAGGACGTTATCAAAGACAGCATCATGACTTATTCACAGGTTAAAAGGTTTGTGCTCATACGACCGTCAGTGTGTTGTGTATAACATGAGGTAAAAGGCTCATTTGTTTTTTTCTGTGTTGTCTGACATTTTCTAAATTTGTACAATGTCTTTCAAGATGCTGGGGCCTCTGGTTTGGGTACCAGGGTCATCACCACTGCGGCCATTGATGTGCACCTCCCCACCAACACAAATCCCATCCAGTCAAACCTGATGCTTGCTATGGAGCGGGTGGGCAGCACTCTTAGTGATGCCTCTACCAGCATATCGCGGTCCAGTGGAAGCCTGACGGCCCGACCCCACAGCCTGAGTAGCCACACCCCCGCTTCGTCTATGACAGACTGCAGCAACAGCACAGTTCAGGACCACAGTCTGAGCTACAGCTCTCAACTCTGCTGCCCTCCTTCCTTCTCAGGCCAGGACCCCTGCAGGGACCCCAGCATGGTGGTGCAGGAGCTACTCTCCTCCCTCTCTGAGGACTCCTGTCTTGCTCAAAAGGGCCTGGCAGTGGACCCTGTCAACCTAAAGCTTCCCAGCCCTACCGGCTCAGAAAAGGCCAGTCCTGAGCTGGACAACAGAATAAACATCTTCAATCGCAGAAACCAAGAGGAGAGGCGAGGACGGGGAAGAGGTTGCGTGCTGTTGCAGACCAAACCATTGATCCACCTGCAGGGCAGCACCACTGAACCATCCCTAGAGGAGAAATACCGGCTCCTGGGACCGGCCGACACCCCTCTGGGACACATGCCTGATGCATAAGCTATGTTTACACAGAAACAGAAGTTTTTTTCTCTTTTTACTGCCACCCTGTTTGGCATGCACAGTACCTGAAGTATTGTGGAACAGCAATCCTCATGAGAGGAACCACATGAGGTTTAAAAATGGGATTTTTCTGTTGCTGTGTAAATCCAGTCTTGGCCAATCCAGAGCAAGCTTGAGCCTTTGCTTGCAGCTAACACTAATGTCCTCAGAAGTCAGTAGAAGAAATGATAATAAAAACTCTTAGGCCCTTTGCCATATTGTCCAACCCCCCGACCCTCCATGTTGGATTTTTAATGTCAGAAATTGTCTGATATAGCACAAAAGAGACAATGACATCCCTGTGACGGGGAGCCTAATGTGTTTTTGGACACATTCTTCATCAGGAATTCTCATTTTGAATAGGTCCTAAAAGCACTGAACTTTAGATGAATTAAAACCAGCAAGGGGCCATTGAAGCCTGTACTGAACAAAAACGTAAATGAAGAACTGTATTGCAAACGAAGACACTGTTCTCTGCAGTGAAAATGTGTGTTTTTTTATTGCATTTTTCTTGTTATTATTTTTAATTTTATTATCAACTTTAAACATGCTGTTCTTTGTGCAGCCACAGGGTATAGGGGCTGGCTTATCTGTTCAAACAGCCAATGTTTTTACCTTTGGCTTTCTGTCAGCTGTTCGTTTGATTGGAAACCATAGACGGTGATTAAAGTTGGATGGTGTTTTTGTTTCAGTAGGGTATATTTGTGTGGGTGGAGTGAAAAGGTAAGTGAGTGGATGAATTCTTTCAGATGATCCTACATTGGAGTGCTTGTAGCATGAACCTTTAAAAGATACATGCCGTAAATGGCAAACAAATTCTTTGCACTTTAATGTTTACCGACACTTTTGTAAACTTCATATGGAGGAAGTTATCGCCAAATGCAGTTGCTGTCATTTGAGAGAAAAGAGCAAAAATAAAGGTTAGTATTTCCTTAACTGTTCCAAGTTTACTACCTTTTGTTAATGTGGATTAAAGATATACCAAGAACAAGACAGCAGGATCGAAACATCAGTGAAGCATCAGGTCTCTAAACAAATATGTTGGTTCTGCTCTGTGTACCTTCTTTGCATATGATTATGAAAAATCTAAATTATTTAAGGTTATTAATGTCAGAAGGGCTGTCACAACAGCTACTAATTGGTCAGAGCATTGTAAGTGTGTCATGAAAAGAGCCAGCCCCCAATTAACATCTCATATCATTAATTTAGAAGATAAACTGCTGCAGCGTTTTGTTGCTTGTCAAAAGCTCATAAGTATCTAGAGTTTGTTTAATCGTGATTGTGGTTGCAATTAAGTTATTAGCACAAGTGTTGGAGTATTATTCTCTTACAGTCCTGCTTTATAACAGTCAAGTTGAATTAGTTTGTAAATGACACAATATATACACAAGAGAAATACTGTTGAGGGACACAGAAGGATATAATCAGCAATAGCGTATAATAATTAGCTATGTCTCTCTTTTTAGAGACCCAAACCTGAACACGGTGCGTTATTGTGTTATTTTTTTAGACTTGTGACTCAATGACCATAAAGGAAACGTTACAAACTTTTACAACCTGGATGTGCAATATGCTACTAGACCCATCACTTCAGCGTAGTTTAGAAAAACAACAATGATCTCGACTTTCAACACACAAAGGAATCCTGTTGAACTTGGATGCCAAACTCTGGCTCAGCCTCTGTCTGTCACAGCTGTGGTCTACCACAGTCCTGGTATCCATAACTCATGATACATGATAACAGCATCAGAGAGAAAGTAAAGTCTGCAAATAACCATTAGTGGAAGGTAACTATTTAATTTTGTACTTCAACCTGAGTATTTTTACTTTCTGCTACTTCAAATTTAACTACATCTCACTACACAGTACACTTGAAAAGAACCACGTAGGCGCCATTTTCCGGCATTTGATGGCTCCTCTCCCATGAGGCCATGGGAGAGGAGCCATCATATGCATAGACATATAAAATACATTAAACAAATAAAATACATTATGAAATTATTATAATTATAAAATGATTATATTCAAATAAAATGTATTTTATATGTCTATAATCGTAGTAGGTGGTCATCCGGGTACTTCTCGCCTACTGTTTCACTACCAATTGGAACATACTACTCATGTCGCATACTAGTTTTTGCGTACTACATAGTAGGAGAGTATGTGATTTTGGACGTTGTGTACGGAGGAGATGGCGATATCCCATATTCTATCTGCTGTTTTGTAGTTCCCGACAGATTCCCACAATGCTTAGCGTGCGTGACGTGTGCTGCAGTGGGAGGGACTTCCCAGGAGTTCTGCACTTGAGTAGCCTCAAAAATGTGAGATAGGATCCTGCACTAATTGTACTAAGTCATTCTCTCAGTGGTCCCTGCTGGACCTCAATAATTGGATTTGTCTTACAGTATTTGTCAGGAGCAAGAAAAATATTGTTGCCTTATACCAAAAAAGGAAACCAGAACTTTCAGGTATGCAATTAAATTACACAGTGAGCTTCCCATTTCATATAACCTTAAGTCATTTATATAAACATGTGAAGAGACAAAACAATGGCGTTAACAGTAACGCGTGTTTTCTGTGTTGTCTCCATGACAGATCCAGCAGGCAGAACTCTTCAGTGATCAGACCTTGACAGTGCTGATCCACAACATGGAGTCCTTGTGGCTGAAGGTCTTACTGCAGCGCTGCAGGTAAACCCCAACGATCAAATCAGGAGCAAAAGACAATATTAACGTTGTTTTATAATAAATGCACATTCAAATCTTATTTGTGTGTTTGCAGGTTTCACATACACAAGTGTGATGTTTATGGTAAAACCTGCAGGTCTAAACAAAATTATTATCAAATCCTGCATCACACTTTAAAGGAAAAGTGTTACTGTCAGTCTCCAGCCTGGATTAGCTTGTAAAGAACAATATTCTTGGTCAAAAATGATTAAACACACATCAGAGAAACACACTGCTGGAATAGGAGACATGATTCTTTAACGAAGTCCAGACCTGGGATTGAACCTGGGAGCTAGCACAGAGCTCTCATGCTTGCACATTTGGCTTCAGTCCCAGGTCTGGACTCTCAGTGCAGCAGTGTGTGTCACTGATGTGTTGTTAATTGTTTCTGAACAACAAAGGTCCATGAATAAGACCAAGGAGCTAATCCAGACTGGAGACTGACAGACATTAACTGTGAGTAGAGAGAACCAAATCTGGTTTTGGTCTGTATATGTGCTGGAAGTGCCTTTGCCTGTGTAATCACTGACACCTGAGTAAAATAAAGTGTGTCTGTGCTTAGTGTTCAGACAGCAACGGTCAATTTTCAGTGTGATTTTGAATGTTTGGTGCTATTACCTGCTAATAGCAGATGTTTGTGAGCTTGACCAATCATCCACTGGTATTTTCAAAACTTCCTGTGGGGCCATCGTCAGATTGTGCATCTTGAAAAGAAATAAAGTTTAAACCAGAAAAAATCTCCAGCCTATATACAAACAATTTGACTGTAATTGTTATTTGACGTATACTTATAGGAGAAAAATGAATCTCTAATCACAAATCACCACTTTGAATGAATGATTAATGAGGACTGAATTTACCTTCAAGTTGTAGTTCCTTAGCTTATTCACATGAAGGACTAGGACTCAACTCCAGGGCCAGATGGGACAAGCTGTAACGTGTGTGTCCCCTACACTCCAAACACAATGACACTCAGACTCTTCAAAACAAACCCGCTGAAGAAGCAAGAAGGAAGGCAAGGAAATACCATTCAGCACAACTTGTAAATACTCAGAATAATACAAAAGCACACTGAGACACCATCCCTGATGATGACGAGGCTGGGACACACTCCTGGCTCTGTCTCCGTCACTTTGATGAGGTCATACGCTTTCAGCATGTGGCGCTGTTGTTGATGGGTGAGCATGGGTGTCCATAATCTCATATGAAGCCAAACTGCCCTGAACACAGAGAAATACACTTTAGAAAAGCAGAAATCATCTGCAGCGAAGGTAGACCCTGTCACCTGGGTGCAGCTGCAACACCTGTAGGGCAGCAGGCCATAGAAGATGAGTCCGCTGCTGGATGTGGTCAGCACCATCTCATTTATTCCTACAGTAAAATTAAAAAAACAAAAATCTATTATCTCAGATATGCACATAGCAACAGAATATAAATTATGCCTCTTCAGCATCAGCATCTGAAGACGCATCTGTGTGTCCACTGTTAGCCTTTGGCATTAGGGTGAACTGCTGGAACCACTTCTCAGTATGGACCCAGGTTCATTATTGTTTATTGTTGCTGTTCTTTTCTCTCTGCTCTATCCACTCAGCCCAACCGGTCGAGGCAGGTGGCCGCCCAAACTGAGCCCGGCTCTGCTGGAGGTTTTTTCTGTTAAAGGGAGTTTTTCCTCTCCACTGTCACCAAGTGCTGCTCATAAGGGATTTGTTGGGTTTTTAGTTTTAGTTTTTGTAAAGTGCCTTGAGCTGACTGTATTGTGATTTGGCGCTATACAAATAAAATTGAATTGAACTGAATTTTTCAGAGACCAGTTGTATTCTTCAGAGACCAGGGCCCAGGGGAAATGCTGTTTAAAACTCACATTCCTATTTGTTAAAGTACATTTTTTATAACTGCAATAAAGGGCAGTTGTACCATATATTTTCCCTACAGAGAACACATCAGACCAGGTCTAGATCCTAAACCACTTCACTCAGACTTGGCAATCTTAAGCTACATTATAAAAAGGAACGTAAAGACTTTAAATGACATATTCATATTCGTAAAGGATTATATTTCTGCACTTTTGCACAGTAAAGGTTTGAATGCAGGATGTTTACTTTTTGCATTGCAGTATTTCTACTTTTCCTTAAGTAAAGGACCTGAATACTTTGTCACCACTGCTAAGAACTGCAGACCAATTGCAGACTTCACATGCCTTTATTTTACACCTATATGGTAAATGCAAAATATGCCTGAATGATTCATGTGAACCCACTTTGTCAATACATATCATAGTAGATCAGACTGAGCCAAGTGCTGAGTTTTGACAGGCAGGGACACTGAGCAGGCCTTTAGGAGTCATACTAAGAAGTAAATTGCTTTTGGGACCTCTCCAGTGAAACCAGGGTACAGGCCCTGCCACTCCGGCAGGAAGCGAAGTGAATTAACAGTGACCATTAGACACTTAATAATTGAAATGTTTTAATAATGGCACAGAGGGAGTCACTTTAACTGCATTAACATTACACGACTGTTGTTTTGATTCTCATTAACAGAGGGACAGCAAAGGCATGTGAGTTAAGATTTACATCGACTGCCTCTTAGGTAGAAGAATATAATGACTCCCCTCCTTTATTCATTATAAATCACTGTAATAACAGCGTCACTTCAGTCAGAAAAAATAATCTATGGGAGATTGTTTTAAGCTAAAGGTTGACTAAAATAAAAAAAACATCAAAATTACATAACATTACTTTTCATTCAGAAAACAGCACACACACCCTCTTTTTGTGGGTCATGAAGCCTATAAATATGTAACTAAACGTGGTTAAGCTTGTGGAAAACATCACTGATTAAAAAAAAAGAAACACTGACTCTCATTTGGAAATGAATAGTCGTCTCCTGTGGAATATTTTCTGTCGCATCATAATTACTTCGGCCTCTAGAGGTCAGCTAACAATAAAATTAACTACGGGTCATAATAAGCTAACTGTTCTCTTACATGAGGTCCATCTCCACAGAGCCCTATCTTTTCCTGAGGGATGCACAAATCAAAAATGTAGACGAAATAGTTTACATTTTAAATACCGTTATAAATTAAATAAGACGGATTTACATGCTGTATTTTAAGACAGTTTCTCTACAGGTAAACAGACGTACAGTCATACTCACCACTGTTTTATAGTGAGTATGACTGCACGCTGCTTTTATGCCTCTTTTAGCTGATTGTTTTGGTTTTCCAGCCCACAGCATTCACATCGGGGCTCAAACTGCGGAACCTGAACAGACAAAGTTGGCAGCTGTGATATTTCCCTCAGCACAGTCAATATGGGATTTGCATTCATCAGGTAGCCTGAGACACAGTATCAGCGATTTACATGGTAGTGTTACTCTGTGTTTTCTGTTTGTGCAAATAAGAAGCTCTTTTCAAACCAGTTCAGCATATTACAGTGAGAACACCTGCAGTCTGTGATGAATAACAGCTTGTTTCTCCGGCACGCTTTTTGTTTTGTGTGTGACTCAGCAGGTTAGTTGAGTGGACTGAAAACTGTAAATATCACTGCAAGGCTTATATATTCATGTAACACCTCCTCACCTAGAAAAAACAAACCACCTGCGATTTGAAGAAAAACAATATCTAGTAGGCTATAATCTTACTATTAAAATATTCAACTTTCAGTGCAAGATGCATTTACTGATTGATTAGTGGTCTTGTTTGTGATTTCTTCTCAAGTGTGTGGAAGAGATTTAGAATATGGTCCTTTGGCACCGAACAGCTGGGGATATGTTAAAAGGGGTTGAGCTCATTGAGAACAAATAAATGCGGGGAGTGAGACCACATTAGTGCCAGAGTCTGACAGATTCAGAACACTTCAGATTCACACAGGACAGTCTTCCAATGGGCTCTGAAGCAGGAGAAAAATACAAATAAATTATACATCACTTTTTAAAAAGCTTCTCAGGTTCTCTTTTTGAAACATACTTCTTAAGTGCACAGGATCCAGAGGGTGGAAGAAATCCACTCAGGAGTTTGTTGTCATGGCTACAGAAGGGTTTTTTAACATTCAAACAAGGTTAGGGTTTTGTTTTCCTGAGTTTCTTTTTTTTAATTATTATTATGCTTCTGGGTAAAAACAGGTCAGCAACAGAAAAAAGAGGGGAACAAGACGTTTTCCTGTTTATTCGACTATTTCTCTCTGGTATTTCTTATGCAGCTATAAAAACATACTGAGACATTGCAAGTCTGCTGTAAAATCACAAAAAAAAAATTTTAAATGTGAATTACCATAAATTTTTCTTCTAAACTTTGCGTTTTCCACATGAAAAAGTCAAAATACAGTCTCCATTCCCATAAAAATAATATTCTAGGGTGCCAGTTAAATACTGTAAAATAATATCAATGACATATTACCACCAATTTTAAAAATTAAACTAACCAATAAAAAACATGGGTTTGCCTTTAAAAACATTTCCAAACAGGAAACAGTTTGAACAACACATTCAATGTGTGTCTTATTCATAAGAATAAATTAATAACAATTTCCCAATAATAAAATCACAAATGTAATGAACTAATAAGAAATTAAACAGATACAGCTGAAGTGATTATTCCTCTTATTGCTCCTGCCTGTGTTTGGTGAAGACTAATGAGTCTTGTGATAAACATGAGGACACGTCATCACTTCGTGCTCCAAACGACTGAATAAAGAAATTCCTCAGAACATCAAAATCAATTCAGCAGTCCAAGGTGTGGTTACGCCTGAGTTCCTCCATGAAGAGTGAATTAGCCAACATTTGAGTAAAAAGCACCACTCCCCAGGGAAACGCCTGCTACAAATCCTACTGACGTTATGTGTGTATTCATATTCAATCTCTGGATCATGGAACAAACATGCTGACAGTAGTTTACATACATGGTTTTAAGATGTTAGTCAGTGAAAATAATGATGTGCACTAAGCGTTATTCCAAATATGAACAAATAATTCCAGCTTTTCTCAATCACATTGTGACAAGTGTTGTTCATTATTCCAAGTAGGAACGTTTTGAACTAAATAAGGATTTTGAGGTTGTTCCTATGAAAACCAAAGCAGTGTATAAATATCTATGCGGGAAGCTGCAATGTATAAACAACAGATAAATTACAGTAAGAAAACAAAAAAACAACAACAACTCTTCACTCGGGTCTGATGCTGAATTACCAGCTGGTTTGCAGGACAGCAGCTACCTTGAAGGTCAGGGCAGACACTGTCATCAGCCGCCCCGAGTCTCGCAGCCTTCAGCTTAGTCTGACTCGGTAGCCTCTGCTAAATCCCAATCACAGTCCCGGCCACAGCTCAGGGTCTCTGCCAGCGCATGCTGGGGGCCTGCAACATTTCCATCTGGCTTCTGGGGAGTCGCACATCAGCCGCTCTCAGCTAAATGCACTCACATATGAATATTTCAGTACGATTTAATGTTTCAGCTACAGCCCCAAAGGAGCAGAGCATCAATTTGTGAACACAGTTCTCCTGGAGTTAAAAGCCAGACCGGATAATACAGTATGAAAGGCGCTGTCAATCTACAGGGCCTTTTTTCACTTGAGAGGAAAAAAAATGGAAAAACAAGCCCATTTGCCTTCTGCTTCCAGCCGCACACAAACGCTTTTCAAAGTTTCCCCTCAAAAGTGTCCGAGTGAGGCAGCAGAAGGCAGATTTTGGTTCGACAGAGTCACTGGTCAATTTGCCAGGCACAGTGAGTTTAGCTTGAGCTCTGGCTGCCTGACACACACACACACACACACACACGCACACACACGCACACACACACCCTCACACACACACACACACACACACACACACACACACACAGCTGGTGGAGCAGGTCAGGGAGTCGTGCACCTGCTGTCCTGTTAATAAAATACCCCAAAGTGATGCCGAAACCTCTTCTTTCACACACAAAGCTTCCCTCAGGTGTGAGAACATGAGTGTTGGACAAAACAGGCAGATTGTGACAGAGTCCATAGTCCATAGGCTGACGACTGCAGAGCCACAGGCAGGAGACTAAAGCTAATTATGTTAAATTAACTTTATTGTACAGCCAAGAACACATTCTTGAAGACAGTGAATCCTGAACTCAGCACGACTGGTTCATTTCTCTCCGTCTATGACTGACATGTGATATGAAAACAGAGAAAAACCTCCACAACAATTTCAGAGACTTAAACGTCACATATCTAAACTGCTTGTTTTCCAAAACCAAATACTCTAAAGCTCAAAATATGAACAGTAACAGATGAATATCCAGTCGACTAATCAATTAGTAAACTGATGGTTTTAATTCTATTTCAATTGAAAATCATAAAAACTAATTGTTAAATCAATGAAATGATTCATGCATTGCTCCATGAGATCATCTTCCTGAGCGATTGGCTTTTTCCTAAAAACAAGCTTTTAGGTTCGAAGCAGTTACAGCATATCCTACGGCAAACTGTAATAACTGCGTTTAGAGTAAAACCTGATTATGAAAATACATGATGGATTCATTTTAGTCTTTCAGTTCTGTCTTTGTTTGGTTTCAAAATAAAACGATTCTTTATTGACCAAATGTTCCAGGGTGCAGAGGCGTCACACACTGGGGGATAGTGTTGTTTTGACTGGTCCAAACAGAGATGCTTCTTTTTTCACTTAAGTGACAGAGCCTCTTGTTAAAGCCACTAATAAGCAACATGACTGACGCTGATAACAAAATACACGATGTGCAGTTGTAAAATAAAACAGGCGGCTGACAGTTACACTAATAACGTAATAATGGCACAGGTTCCTCAGCGCAACAATGCAGAGCTGCCCCGAGGCACCAATCAAAAATTAATACTAATTATCATGTGAATACTGCATTAAGTCTGAAGAATTATAAATTATAAATCCGCAACATGGTTCCCCTCTCAGAACAATCTCTCTTGCATGAGGATGGGATTTTTTCCCAACACGGCATTTTTTAGGACTCCATGCAGATATCCCATTACTCTCCTCAGACATTAAATCAGACTGTCCAGTAATAAACTCACTGCTTGGAACAAAGCACATACACTGGTTAGTAGGTAGATGACTGTAAGCAGCACTGTGTGTGTGTTGTATACAGAATATTGCTACTCTTCTATTTTGTTTGTGTATTTTTGTACGTCTTATGAGGAATATTTGTATCAGCGTTCATTGATTTCTGCTGCTCTGATTCTTTAAAGTATGAAGTATGTTGTATGTCTCTATTTTTATTGTTATCCATATTTATTTCTCCACTTTAGAATCTACAAAAAAATGTCCGTCAAAAGTTAATATATATAAGTTGATACAAAAATGTATTGATTTAATGATAAATTTACTTTAAAATAAAAAAGATCTAATGATTGTTTATGTCTTATGTAAAAGACAAACGAAGAGTTCATGTAACGACTAACAAGCTCTGGCCAACATGCATATGAAGCAGCAGCTCTACAAGCTCTCACTGCATTTCAATTGACATGGTGATATCATAAAACACATGCCCACACACACACACACACACACACACACACACACACACACACAGTTTCATACACGGGGGCCTACACACACACACACATCCTGCAGAAAACCTGCAGAAATCAGCTCAAGAGTTTTGATTCCCCTTCTGTCCAGTAACTCTAACTATTATTTTACATGATGTGCAGGTGTCTTCAGGACAACAGCAGCTTTTCAGTAAACCGCTGCTATGACTACTGTAAACTATACACAACAATTCCCACGTAAATCACATAAAACTGCATTTACTTCTGCTGTTTCTGCTTCGGATACAAATATACAATAAACCGCGTGTTACAGCGAGCAAATAAACTTGTGCAAATTCTCCAAATAGGACATCATGTATACAATGACTAACAAAAATGGTTGTTGCCTTAAGATGGAAAAGACATATAAAGTGCCAATAACTCCCATCTATTCTTGTTTTTTTAGCATATGCAACACAGAGCAGGCGATTAAGAGACAGACACCAGGTGGAGAGTTTAACCACTAGCTGAGCTATGAAACAAGCAGGTGTGCTCATATGCATCCTTGTGCATATGAGCACACCTGCTCACATCCAGCTGTCAATTTCATGCTATTCTGCTGATCAGCAGCTGGTAAACCTCCAAGCTGCAGTGAAGAAGAACACCCTTACAAGCAAAGACGCATGTAAACAAGGCTCAAGTTGAAGTATTTTAAAATTTGGCTTTGCAAATGTTTTCTGAAGAGGGAAATGCATCCAACAGGCTTATTGGATCTCAAGGTATGCAGAATGCAATTTGAAGAGTGACACTCAATGTAAACACAACCTTTGTTTGTTTACAAGGAAACTTTCATTTTGAAAAAAGAAAAAATGAACAGCTATTGATTCCAGAAATGCAAGCAAAGTTGTTAGTTGTGTAATTATATGGAGCAATTCTTTAATTAGAAGCATGTCTACCCTTGACTCACGTCTAACTCACATTTCACATGAGTTTTCCAAAGCTCTTCAGGCAGACCAGCAACAGTCAATGTGAGCTGAACTGCACATCACTTTTTACTGCTTTAAATTCATGTGATCATCTTTCACAGGTGTCTCATACCAACTCAACAGCCGCTAAAACTCTGTCTGAGGCCTTTCTCTACATACTTTTACCAAACTTACGCTCAAAACCTATAACACAAAACAAAACATTCCAAAACATGTTTTGATCATTTTTATACATCTCAAAACCTGGAAAAATAGTAAAGACCAATCAGCTGATATCCAGCTCTGCAGACTGCACTGCCAGCTCATTAAGCCTCTCAGTTTCTTGCCATCTTCATAAAAGTGAAGTCTTTGAAAATAAACATGGACCCGATGATGCAGAGAGACAGCAGAAGAGGCAGTGGGGCCAGGAGAAGGAGAGGTGTTCACATACTGTGTGTGGGGGAAAGCTGCTAGGAAGAGGGTGATCATGGCACAGACAGACTGTGCAGCCAAATCAGGAATTTTACAGCAAACCAACCAATAAAATATGTATTCTACAACAACAACATCTGGACTGTAAAGGCAGCATTTCCAACTGGTTTTGGATCTGTGCTTTGGGGACCACTGCTCACGCCCACACTGTGGGGAGAGGGAAGACTTTCACCGCTGAACAGGAAACTGCTGTCACTGATATGGTTGTAAATAGTATCCTTAAACTGGGGCCAGATAACACAGTGTTTGGAAATGTTTAAAATGTCACCACTCCACATGTCCTGAAACGACACGTCCTGGACACCAGTATGTCCAGGTAAGATGACCCAGTATGCTCCTGGCTTTAACACAACCACACCATGTCCAGGAAACAGCCATATTTCTATATATAATATAAACTACTGGAAGCATGTACCTCTTATATTTCATTAAGGATTGTCTTTAGAGAATCCTGGAGCCAGACCAACCTCTCTAATGTCCCCTTAGTCACAACAGTGAGAAGGAAACAGAACAACAGGGAATGTCCCAGGCCAGACGGGTGCCACCATCACGGTCACTGTCTGCGGTTCCATAAACCACTGACTGGCCCATTTATTGCTTGGTGACCTGTCCGAAGAGGCATTAACAAGACATTAGATGTGAACCTGGGGCCAAATGCAGAAGACAGTGTTAAAAGCAAAGCGTGTTATGTATTGTAACGCCACCTGCTGGTCGTGTTTTGGGCCAGTGTGCAATGGGTGACACTGTGCGTATTCTGGTGCAAGAGCTGATGTTAAAAATCTGTTTTGGTTGCATCAGTGCATGTTAGATGTGAGATTAATTGCTGCGAGTTAACAACTACAAGCTCTAACGAGAACCTGCTGGTTAGTAAACAGGTACTTTACAGAGAGCATGCACTCAGTGTGTTAACATGGGTTGGACTGGATTTTTATGTGAAAAACTGAAAATGCTGCTGCAGACATAAGGACACTGGCACAAATTCAACTGAATCCAGCTCTGGGACTTTGCAGGGATGGCCATAGTAAATTACTTATAGGTCTGACAATGGAGGCAAAGTGCCACAGAGCCTTAAAACATTCAGGACAAAACGAGTCACTGTGAGAAGTTCAGTAATGCAGCCCAGGAAAGCCCCCCCTGAATTCCAAACAGGAACATTTGGCTGTTGCCAAAGTTTAAGTGGATGATTTCAGTCACACATATATATTTCATGAGGTTAATGGGCCCCATCAAATTGTGATTAGAGATTCTTCTGGGAGGCTTTTCTGCTTGACTGACAGCTGGGATGGCCAGTGGTCATTAACAAATCACAAATAATGATGCTGCCTGTGATATTTCTTTGCATATTGAACATATATGAGACTACTGTGAACCTATAACCTTTGACCTGTAACATCAGGAAAAGCTATTCAGGCAACATAAACAAGCCGCAGCATCACGAACCAACACTTTGCCAGAAGCTTTAATGACTGAATGCACCATATATAACGCACATATCCACAGAATGAATCAGGCTCCGTCTCTCTAACATGACCATGAGAGGAGTGACGCAAACACAACAGCCAATTTGCTGCAAAGAGACTTTGGCAAATGTTTGGACGGTGTCAAAGTGTCGTTCTACGTGCTGCATGTGCCTTTTATTTTCATTGTTGTTGACGCCACTTGCTGGATTTATCACAACAAGAGCCTTATCTTGGGGTTTGGCCCCAGTGCTGTCTGAAACAGTAGCCACATCCAGCTTAGCAGACACTCTGGGGAGGAGATTCTTTAAAGGCAACTACAACATTTCAGGCTTACAGAGCTCTCACAGATCTTTAGTGACAGTGACTGTAGCTAGTGAAGTTACACTGATGGTTGTAATGAGCTCTCCACAGGCAGCGGGGAAGGTAAGACAGAAATAAAACTATGATTTTAAAATATCTGCAACTAATGTCTGTTATAGTTCAGCCAGTTTTACAAAAAAGAAATAAAAATTGTTTGATACTAATATCATACTATAGTGCAAGTTAAAGTTACTGATGCCGGTGAGTCAGTCACATCAAATCAACTATAATCCACCTTATTCTAATATAAAACAGTCTAGCCTAGAAATAAAGATCAATGTGAGCCGTATTATAATACCTAAGACTGAGTTTAATGCATCTTAATTCAATTGAAATGCCATTAGATCTGTGAGCTGACAGTTCTTCAGATAAATCACAGACTACACAATGAAAAAGAAAAAAAATAGTAGATGCATTAGAACATAGATGCAATCTTTCAAAGATTCAGTATGCATAATAAAATATCTGATTTTTTATGCAGGATTACAGACAATTTCTCCACAGAGTCTGGATTCTCTAAACCTTTGCACATTCAGCAAGACTTTCTTTTGTAAGCTCAGGATATGAAGCGGCTCCTATAAGATAAAGCAAACACTAAAACACATCTGCAGAACGTGTGGGGTTAATTTAACGTCTGTTTAACAGACTTGGGAAATAAAATATTGATCATTTTATAAAACGAATCATGCCTGATACAAAAATCAGCAAATGAAGCGTTTGTTATAAACTGCCTGGTTGAAAACATAATTAATGCTGTGCCACACTAGTGCCTGCTAAATGTGACCTTAAATAAAAACGAATAAATGATAAATTAAAAAGCACTTCTATGTAAACCCATTTAGGATAATAAAAAAAGCACAATGAGCAAATAAACAACAATATTTAAGTAATAAAATGAACATGAGTATCGATTAAAACATAGTGGGGGCTTAAAGTTAAACAAATGATGACACTATTTAAGATAACGTTTAAAATGTGACGTGAAAGTCTCTGAGGCCCGGTCCCCTTGATGTCCGCAGCGACTGGCTGTGAATCCCAGTGCTGGTGAATAATCACGGACCAGTTTGGGCTGAGACCAGCAGGTTTCCTTCATGTTATTCGATCACATTAAAATACCGCAGAGTAAAACAGTTTGCCATCCAGGCCTCTTTATTGTTAGGGAGCTAAAACTACTCAAAGTCGTAAGTGCCACATGTGGCCTGTCACGTGACAGCTGCTGCTGTGGCGCAGGTAAATAAGGTTTTCCACGCAGACCCAGACGCGGTGACGTCACCGTGGCACATTTCTTCAACACTGTCTGTCCCGCATCCCCCTCAGACCTCCTGCACAACCTAAGCCTGGCAGGCGTACGAGGGGCCCGGATCCGACCAGGTTTGTTTCCGAGCAGGTGGAGCACGTCTGGTTTGTGTCTTTCAAAATAAGAGTCGCCACTCGAGATAAGAAAAGATACTTTAGACAGGATTTTCCCTCAGACTTCCACAATTTAGTTCACACAGAAAACACCGGAAGTGAACAAATTCTTACACTGGTTACGTACAAATAAAAATGTCGTTTAAACTATACAAATATTTTTTTTTATTTTACCTACACTGACACATTTTTATAACAATCATTTTAAAGCTCCAGGCTGAAATTATTCATCTGTGCAGGGCAGTTTGGTTGAACATGTCTGTTTGCAACAGGGTGTCCAGGTCATTCTGGTCCAGAGCTTTAGTTTCCAAGCTCTGACAGATGAACACGATGAATTCATGTCATTTCTCTGTGTTCAGCTTCTCTAATGAAAGTAGTTCTGGCTTTCCTCCAGTAGATGGCCTTGTCCTCGAGTAGATGAGCAGACCAGCGCACAGGAGTTTGTCAGCTGTGCTCGGATCTGTTGAATGTGTCCAACAAATGACTGCAAGAATTTATAGTTTCGCTTGTTTAATTAAAAAGGCTCCACAGCTGCAGCTGCATCGGCTGTGACTGCATCTTAAAGCCTCAAAATGCAAACTCTGGTTTAAAAATAATCATGAAGTGAGCAATGATTTAAATGTTTTATCATAATAATAACAAATAATAATAATAATGATAATAATAATAAAAACTGCGAGCCTGTACGTTCTGTGATAATCCATAAATAAAACACTCACGTGTGTCAGTATTGGTCCTACAGGCCTCAGTTATTTCACTAATAGCTGTATTTTCATTACACAACGAAAACTGCAGTTTTTTTATCGGTAAATATTTTTTGAAGCAGAATTTTTTTTTAGACAAACGATGATTCTGCTGATCCTGATCGCAGTCATGAAATTTACGCGGGTCCTTAGAACCGGTTGTTTCCGTTAAACTTTTTTTTTTCTTACAATCTGCTGGAATAAAACTAAATGTCAATATCTGCATTATTGGGCTTTTATCATCCATAAATAGAAACATGGTTTACTGTTTTTTTTTGTTTGTTTTTTTATTTTTTTTACAGAGAGAGGTGCTGCGGAGCGATTGGGCAATCCGGTGTAGACGCGATGACGTCAGGGGAGCAGCGTCCGGGATCCGGACCCTGCAGCCTCCTCGGCCCCCTCCAGTCCGAAGACACAAGTTATCAGGGAGGGAGGCAGCCGAAGGACCAGTGGTCTCCTCACATCTTTTCTGCACCGACCGCACCGCCCGTCATCCGTCCTGTATGGTGGATATTATTTTCAGCTCTTCTTTCTTGGGTGATATGGGGGATCATTCCAAAAGTAAGTGGCCTGAGCAGAGTTTGAGGTGGCAGACTGTGTTGATGTCGTCGCAGGGGCATTGCGGGTGCAAATACCCAGCGGTGCTCCGCTTATTCATTTTAATACCGGTGAAATGTTGCTTAGTGTTATTTCTGCGGCTGTGCGTTTTGGAGGCTTTTTAGAAAATAATTAAATTTGTGCTTCGCTCTACGAACTTTGGCAAAAGTCTCCATCTGTTACACAACAGAAACTGCAAAACTGAGACGCACAAGCAGGATTTTTTAAAGTTAAAAACGCTGCGTTTGATTGTGATGGTGAATTTGTTTGACTGCGTTTTTACAGCTGTTTTTACTGTTTTCTTTATTTTTCAGAGAAGCCAGGATTCGCGATGTGTGTAGGATGTGGAAGTCAGATCCATGACCAGTACATACTGAGAGTGTCTCCCGACCTGGAGTGGCATGCAGCCTGCCTGAAGTGTGCAGAGTGCAGCCAGTACTTGGATGAGACCTGCACTTGTTTCGTCCGGGACGGCAAAACCTATTGCAAAAGAGATTATGTAAGGTAGGAGTTGGTGGAAAATATGAATCACCTTTAATCCAGTTAAATTTCAAGTTAAACATATTTAAACGCAAAAAGTTTTTAGGCGTCAGAGCGAATTAAAAAAGACTCAGTGGACAAAAACAAAATAGAGCTTGTAAGTGAATTGGCAGTGTAATATACAAATCTACAAAAAAGGAAAAATACACACCACACGATTTGATTATAAAAATTCAATAAGAGTATTTTAATAAGGATACACCTCACAGCTCCGACTTATAGCCGAATGTTTCCTTCGTAGTATTAGTTTAAATCTTTCTTCCAGTTTTAAAAATATTTATACCACGTTTTATTTTTTCAGGCTGTTTGGAATAAAATGCGCGAAATGCAACTTGGGGTTCAGCAGCAGCGATTTGGTGATGAGAGCCCGGGATAACGTGTACCATATCGAGTGTTTTCGGTGCTCGGTGTGCAGCAGGCAGCTGCTTCCGGGAGACGAGTTCTCTTTGCGGGAGGACGAGCTGCTGTGCCGGGCGGACCACAGCCTGCTGCTGGAGAGGAGCTCCGCAGGAAGCCCCATCAGCCCCGGACACATCCACGCCAACAGACCGCTGCACTTGGCAGGTCAGATTATGATAATAATTATTATTATTATTCTTATTTATTATTATTATCATCATCATCATCACTGTTAATATTATTGTTATTATTCTAAACTATTTAAATACAGAATTGTAAGTAAAAGGCCTGACGTGTAGAGAGAATTATTATATTTCTATTTAAATACATTTGAACAACTTTTAAACCTTTGTTTAATTAAAAACTGCACATTAGCAAAATACATGTAAAATCAGTAGGTGACTGTGAAGCATTTGTGTTTTTCTTTGCTCAACATTAAAGTGTTTTCTTTGGGCAGATTTTCTAGTTGTTCCATTTACATGAACCTGCTCTGTTGCTGTTATCAGGTGTGTGTGTGTGTGTGTGTGTGTGTGTGTGTGTGTGTGTGTGAGTGTGTGAGTGTGTGAGTGTGTGAGTGTGTGAGAGTGTGAGAGTGTGAGAGTGTGTGTGCTGTCAACCTGGAGGCGCCTGCCAGCACAAAAACAAAACAAATGTTTGAACTATGTTCAGGAACTTCCTGGTGGAAAATGCTCCACAGCGCAGCGACACTAACCTGCAGGGAAGAAGAGCTGCGCTTCTCCGGCTCCCTGAGCTCAGGGCTGTGCGGAGAACAGGCTGCTGCTCCACAGGGCGTGAGGGTTGCGGATTATTATGGGCTGGCAACAGGCAACAATGACAGCAATGAGAAAGTGCAGCCTTGAAAACATTTAATCACAGGCTTTAAGAAATGAGGCAGATTATTCGTTGTCTCTTTAAAATGCATGTCAGGCCTGGGGATGTTCCTGCGTGAATCAAACCGAGCACATTAGAGATGATGTGAAACGCCTCCTGCGGCATCTGTACTCACACACGTCTCTCGTCCTCCGCCCTCAGCAGACCCGGTGACGGTGCGGCAGGCCCCGCATCGGAACCACGTCCACAAGCAGTCGGAGAAGACGACGCGAGTCCGGACGGTGCTGAACGAGAAGCAGCTGCACACGTTGCGGACCTGCTACAACGCCAACCCGAGGCCGGACGCGCTGATGAAGGAGCAGCTGGTGGAGATGACCGGCCTGAGCCCCAGGGTGATCCGGGTCTGGTTCCAGAACAAGCGGTGCAAAGACAAGAAGAAGTCCATCCTGATGAAGCAGCTCCAGCAGCAGCAGCACAGTGATAAGACTGTAAGCATCTTCGTAAGTTTGGCCACTTGTTTACTATTACAGACATTACTTGTGTGTCTAAACTGGGGGGTTGAGGGAGTGAGCTCAGGTTAGTGTGTATTTAAAGCTGCATTCACCTTTATGAAGTAGAGGGTGGCACAGTGAGCAGGACTGATCTGAACAGAAATACGGCCTGTTCTGGTTAAACTGGGGCTCGTGTTTATCACCAGTGACAGGATATAGTCCGCTGCTCCAGGACACGTAGCTCAGCCTTTCCAGTCCTGTCCTGTATTCAAACTTTAAGTCAATGAATAATGGATCAGCTGCTGTGGCTTCAGCTGCCTGACCTCCTCTGCTAACAGGCCGGAGCTGCATGAAACACCTCTCGCCTTGGCAGACCACAGGCCGGTCTCTGCTCCACCTAAAGGGACATTGATGGGACAAGTTCGAGTCCTTACAAATTCAGTATTTATCATAACGAGAGAAAGAAAATGTAGGTGTCAGAAAAGGAACCAGTTGTTGATGCCCAGTTGACTGATGCTCTGCTGCAACACAAAGACATTTGACACTTAGGCTGAAATTTGTCTTTTGACTTTGCCAGAACCTGCAGGGCCTCACAGGGACGCCTCTTGTGGCGGGGAGTCCAATCCGACATGAGAGCACCGTGCAAGGAAACCCAGTGGAGGTCCAGACCTACCAGCCTCCCTGGAAGGCCCTGAGTGAGTTTGCCCTGCAGAGTGACCTGGACCAGCCAGCCTTCCAGCAACTGGTGTGTGTGTTCAGGACAGACTGAGCTGCATGTGCATCTGTCTATACATCTGTCTGTCTGTCTTCTGCAGACACATGCATACAAACAGCAGTTTGAATGTTGTTGCATGTTTGGAAACGGATATGCTTCACATGCATGACGGCCCTGACTCTCAGCAACAAGGAGCCCAGCCACACTGCAATAGAGTCAAGCTTTCAAAATAAAAGTCTCTACATAGGCGACTGTAAATTCTGACACTGTGTTTGTGTCTCTTTAGGTGTCTTTCTCTGAATCGGGCTCTCTCGGGAACTCCTCGGGCAGCGACGTGACTTCTTTGTCCTCTCAGTTACCGGACACCCCCAACAGTATGGTCCCCAGCCCGGTGGAGACGTGAAACGGGGCCCCTCAGACCACTCGGTCCCCAGATCCTGCAAGGACAATTGCAGCATGATCCCGGTCCCCCTGCATGAGAGCAGCTCATCACATCGCCCAAACTACAGAGAGGAGATTGTTTTGTTGTTTTAATTTTCGGACATGGAGACGGGACAGAGCGCGCACCGACTGACTCCGAGTTTTAGTTTTTTTTTTCCTTTGGAGTTTTCATCGACAAAAACTAAGCAGAACATTTATTGCATGAGTTGAAACGGAGACAGAAGATGTACAGAGGACATGCCGATGGATATACTACAACAAACCTGCCCTCAGAAACAAAACGGGAAACTTTTCCGTATCGAAACCAACTGACTGATTTCATTGTGATCATATTGTGTCTTGTTTCTTCAACATGAGAATTTTTTATACATTAATTGCGTTGTCGAGTCCGGTTGACTCTTTGTCTTAAGGTCCGAGCATGATAATCTGCAAATTATTCGTGTTGTAAAATACTTTATCTTAAGGGCAAGATACAGGTTGTTTGAGCTTCTCGAACAAAAAGTAAATTATTGTTCTATTATTTATTGTTAGGAAAGCGATTCGTAAGGGATTATTAACTGAGAAAAATAAAAACGCTGAATACACGAAGTGTCTTCGTTACCAATCTTTGTACAGGCCAAGTTTTTTTTTTTTTTACCAATGTGCTGTGGCTTTTGCATTTGTAGTCAACATCATAATAATTTATTTTAGCTTGAAATGTGTAACAGGCGTCAGTGAAACGGATTAGTTGACATTTACGATCAAATTCACTGTCCAGTCCAAACAGGCAGCAGGTCGTTGACTCGTCATGACAGCGGCTCGTCTCTGGTTTGGGGAAGGAAAAACCAGAAACCTATTTCAGCTGCAGTGACTATGTTGCTGGTCGAGTCGACCAGCCTGGACCGAGGCCTGGAGGCTCTGTTGCCTTATCGCCTCTTCCATCTGCGCTGTTTCCCCCCTCGGTTATGGAGCTCTGGTCATTTACTGTCTCGGGGCCAAAAATCTGCAGTAAATTGCGCTCAGTCCAGTTTCTCTGGTTAAGTCACAAGTCGGTCTAGACAGCGCGCAGGGATCAGCGACCTCTTATCTAGTCCTGGCATCACCTGCAAACGATACACTGACTGAAGCCACAACAAACTAACTAATCACCCACAGAGCCCCCCGGTACAGAGGGGAGCAGCTCGTAAAGGGTCACTTCTCCTCGTCGGTTTATTTTCCTTTGGTTATTGCGTTATTGCACACGGGTCAGGAGGGATGACAGCTCAGACTAACTGCACCGAAACCTGCAGATAAACCCCGTTTGTTTTCAGGGACGCACAGGAATATTCTCCTGTATGGTTCAGCTTATTCAGTGTTAAATACTATGCAAGTTTGATTTTTCATTTCAGGAGAGAAAAAGCTGCCAACCAGGCGAGAACATCTCGCGTTTTTAAGGATTTTCAAACAAAAAGAAAACGTGTCTTTAGTGGCCAAAGTTTTCACTTTAATTTCTCATGGTCGAATCTGCCGGTGCATCAAATTTCCTCATGCACTTGCTGCTTTTTATCAAAACGACACGAAGAGACAAGCAGCGTATTTTTTTGTGCTTTTTATTAGAGAGGCAGCGTCTTGGTCGGAAGTTTGAATGACAAAAGGCAGATAATAGATTTGTAATTGAGCTATTTTAAATAAGATAAGCGAACAATGCGAGCAGATTAAGATAACACAGATAAGAGAAGAATAACAATGGCGTTTACAGACAAGAATTCAGGCCTATTTACTCTCCTCCAGCAGAAAATCATCATGGGGCCACATGTTTCCAAAGAGCTGATTTCCAGCACGGACACAGGATCTTCATCCCTGAACGCTCGCACAAAATAGTCCCATAAAAATGAATTAAATTGATGTCATTATAAAATTACCGCGGTCACTTTGCTGCAGGAAAAGAAATAGCTGTAAAACTGTAAAACTCGTTTTAACGATGTGCCATTTTTAAAAACAATTAATTTAAAGTCTCTTCAGTTCACAGGCGGTGCATGCGGCTCACGCGTAGTGAAAAACAAACTACCATTTCTGGGTTTTGTGAAATCTACAGTGATTTTAAATAAAGCGACAGAAAACGCGAGACTCTGCGGACTGAAAGAAAACATGGGAATAAAACCGCAGCCAACTTTAAACGCACAATTTAATCCGCCACAAATCCATGAAGCTGCAGATTTAACTGAGGTTTAGTTTCCATTTTATGTTTTATGCCCCTGGTCTGTGCTGCTCACACTACCCGGACATCATTAACAGACGCCTGCGTACCTGCAGGCCGATGTCTGTGCCTTATCATTGGGCGTTTCTCCCAAATGCGTTAAACTAAAACCAACTAAAAACCGGTGATCCCTGTCCACACACACACACACACACACACACACGCGCACACACACAATTCCGGCCACAGGAATCTGCTCGTCTCGTTTAGTTCCCACTTTTCAATGCGCAAATTGCCTAATTTACCTGACTGTAACCAAACATGTCTGGGGATTACAACCGTGCGTCGCTGACATACACGCACAGAGACCGTTATGGAAAATAATAAACGCTAAGTAATTCATTTCTTTTGACCGGAAACACGGCGGCATTATTAATGGTCAGCTCCGGACCATGTGCGCTGAAAACGCCTGTGCCAAGCTGCCAAGGTGCAACTGTAGACGCTGTCAGAGGCAGTGACACCGTATCATTAATGATTAACAGGACGAGTCCATTTAAAGGTGTGATGTAATTCTCTAATTGGTGAAGGAGGGAGGCGGGGGTGCGTAATTAGATCACCCGGCGTGCTGGGGAGGACCTGCTGCACCGCCCACCGCGACCACGACTCAGTAAACGGCCCCTGACGGACACGGACACACTCACACACGCGTCATTAATAATACACCTGCACATACACTTTTATTGCCCTTTTTGTTCAGGTCCGATCTGCTCTTCACTGCATGTCCTTCCTAAGATCAGTGAGTTTCCATGACGGATTAGCTATAGGCCTATATACGTTCTTTATTTCCAAATGTCAGAGATTAAATTGATATATATTTTTTATTTTAATATTTTATTTTAAAGGTTTATTTTAATCCCTTCACATATTTCCAGGCCTTACCCACAGCTTAAACTCAGCACCAACTCAAATCCTTCCTGGGTATAAATCCCAGAGTGAAATATAGAAGTCCTGCAGCACTTCCTGTCTGCAATGTGGCTATAACTTTTTCTGGTTTTGTTAAAGGATTTTTAAAAAGGTGCTGGTTTAACCTTATTCTCTTATTGGTTTGTGACCAGTAGTTCTAATACACACAGAAGGTGTGTAAGAAATAAAAACTCCTTCTGTATAAGAAGGTGGAACAATTTATTTATTTGTAATTTTTATTTGTTTATCTTTCAAAATACGTTTGTGATTCTCTGTTGTGGAGCTGCCAAAATGAGTTGAAGCATCATCCAACACAGTCGCCCACTAAACATGAACACATGCAGTTTCCATCCAGATGACTGAGTTTAGCAAAATCAGCTGCAGGTCTGCACTTTCACCAGATGTAGGAAACATTATCTATTTTTATTTCTTCTTTAGAGGTTCTGTGTGTGTGTGAAATTGTAAAAGAACCTCACAAATTTAGGATTTTTTTTAGTAGAACAGTGCAGTCCTTTAGGGACAAAAAGTCAAATAATAAAAAAATCTGCAGCTTAAATATTTGAATCTTGATAAATAAGCTGATAAATATAAATGCGTCAAAGTTCTTGAACCAACAACAGGTCACACAAACAGATCCAGCTTGTTACTGGTTCCACATTTATTTTTTACAGTTTTAGCATCTTAAAGGAGCCTGGATTTAAAAATGTGTTTTGCTAACACAGAGTCACGCTGAAAGAAAAAAGACACTGGGAATAAAAAAAAGAAGTAAACGCCAAAATGCACTAAATGAAATGTTAATTTACAGTCAAATTTGAGTCTTTTTCCTTCCAGCTGAGAGCTTCTTTTTTATTCATCATCATCATTATTATTGTTATTTAGAAATAGCTGCTCATGATGATGATTCTTCTTCATATTATAATATTTTAGGCTTTGAAATTGGAATTTAAGGTTGATGCTTTTTTTATTTCACAGACAAAACGCAGCATTTTTTTTTGTTTGACCGAACTAGATTTAAAAAAAGCTAAAAACATGTTTTCAGTGTAGGTTCGTTGTCTCTCTGATACAACACCATCTAAAACCCCATGTTGCAATTAAAGAAATTGTCTTTGGACTATTGAATTAGCATTACTCACAGATGCTGTGTAAAAATGAGCGTTTGGGGCTCTGTGAAACTTTTGACACCCAGGCCCACCGTGACCTCGCTCCTCCGCTCGGGCCCACCAGCAGAGGAACCTCCGGGACGAACTTCAAGCCCACAAACTCTCGGGGGACGAATACTGACAGGCTGACTTAAGGCAGAGACTGTTTCCTGCATGAGAGAAAAGAGAAAGACCAAGGAGGCAGTGAGAGAAAGGATCGCAGAAAAACAACAAGGGGTCCGGGGTCTCAACAGCTTGAGGAAAAATAAATCATACGATATAACATGATTATGAAATATACAATTGTCTTTGAGGGGAACTCAGATATCAGTGTCTGAATTACAAAATAAGACAACAAAAATCTCTTTATTCCATATTCTCGTTTATGTAACCAACACAACACAGAGCTTCCCTTCCTGTGCCGGCATCAGTAAACTGTGAACTCTGCTCAGTTTTTTTTAATGGGAGATTTAAGGACCGATATATCTTAGATGGGTAATGACCAATTTAACGTGTGGTGACAAGAATTTAATCATCTCTTCTCTCAGGTTACACTGATAACGAAAGGGCAGCATCAACACCTCGTACCGGGCTACTTGTGTACTATCGATCCTGGGGAATGACTGCTGCTTTTATGGGAAACTGACACAATGAGTAAATATCCACATATTATCCTTTAAACTTTTAAAAGCACTGGGGCCGACGGGGGAGGAGGCATCTCAGAAAGCTGCATTAAAAAATAAATATTGATCCTTGAAATATTGATGTGTTGTGTTGACATATTCTGACCATCGTCTTGTCTTTTAGCTACAGTTTTGTGCAGATTTAAAGAAAAGGCACATTTTGCTGGGGACCTGCAGGAGGACAAACATGCCCCCTTGTCCTTCTGGATTGTAGGTGAACCTCAGAGGAGGAAATTGGAACAGCAGCATCTTGCCTACGGTCACAAAAGCTGTGTGTGTGTGTGTGTGTGTGTGTGCATTAAGGTATGTGTGCTCTCATATGTGCACACAAGTCTTTCTTGGTTCATGTGTGTGTGTGTGTGTTTCAGGCTCACCTGGAACACACAGAAAGTCACAATCAGCCTCTGGTGCTGCTGCTGAGACAGTGTCAGAGCTGTGTAAATCACTGTGCCCCACCCACGCGTAAATCTACTGCAAAAACAACAGAGCAGCACCCATTAGGAGGAGAGAGGGAGGCTGGAGCCGCCCCACTTGACAATGACTCGCTATAAAACACAATGAGGGTTCACCTGTACTTGCCCCCCCCCCCTTTGACAGGACCAAACTGTCATTAGCCAAAGGAGGAAGACAAACATGTGTCACTGGAAGCAAACAATGAAGCAGCGAGTGTGAGTCATTGAAAATGAGGAACGGCATCAAAAAGCTTTCAGGGAAACACTGTGGTGTTCATCAGGGTCATGTCGGTGTCGGTTCAGGAGTTCAAGAATGTTTTCAGGAAGTCTTTGTGTTTTAGATTTAGTGCTAAAGTTCAATTAACCTTCTGACTTGCGAGTTGAGGTGGAACACAGCCAAACTGTAATTATAACATGCAGAGCAGAAACCGAAACGTAAATGCCAGATATAATGTTCCCGTCAGTCGAAAACACTCAGAGTCAAGAGTCATCTTTTCACACAGTCATGGAAAATTACTCCTAGTTTATACTGAAAAGCTTTCATTGTTGATGGGCGATATCCAGTAAGTAGGCTGTCAGAAACATACCACACGTTGTTATATATACACACTACCACAAAGGTGAGCATAACCATTTGTCCATATCTGCATTGTACATCTGTTTTTGATTGTTAAAGTGAAACACTTCAGTACCTTTTCCTCAGGGTCCCTGCTGCAAAGACACAGAGACCAGTTCAAGAAATGGCCACAGGGACACACAGAGAGCGACACAAATGGTCCTGAGTGATACCAGGATGCAGAGAGTAAAATAAAAAAGAGCAAGGGAGGAAATAAGGTAGGGGAGGGCTCTGTCTGCCAACTGGAGCGGTCCCCTCGTCCCAAGGCGTTCCTGCCACTTTAAGAAATGAAGCAATATCATTAATGGAGGTCTCCGAGGGCTGACATCTTGCTCCAATTCACCAGTCCCCGTCCATCACACCATTACGGTGGGCCCAGCAGTATTAAAATCCAATCACTCCTCCGGCTAGTTTGATTAGGGAGGGCAACTGCACAAAGAAGGGGCTCTGACCTATTGTTGCCTCTGCCAGGGAGTCCCCAGAGGCTGGAGCAGCTTTTTGGTTCCAAGCAGCACCCACACATGGTCCGGTCCCTGTCGAAGCTTCACAGTACCACAGCGTCGTTCCTCAGTGCTTTTAGGTTTGTTCATCTTTTTGTCATATTTGTCAATAGGGATCAGTTACATATAGTATTTCTAACAATTTCAGGCATGAACCTGTAGAATATGACTCATACAGGGAGACGTGGTTTTCTGCACATTGAAATATATTTATTCTTCTACATTTATTCAGAAAGTCCCTTTAGGTGCAGGACCATGTGAAGTAAAAAAGGGTTATATAGACATCTGTGACAGCTCCACCTACAATCTGAAGTTTAGATTATACACAATGATTGTACACTGTTAAATGCTAAATGTGTATCACAGACTGTGTATGGGCGACGGTTAGTTCAGGATATAATATGTTTTTTATCTGTGCAGGGGACTCTCAGGATGACAAAGTCAGACTGGGTCCGTCCACCACCAGTACTTTGATTTATGAGCAATTACCTGCAAATTTAACCACATTTCCATCAAATGCAGGTTGTGTACACTGCTGATGCTCATTTACAGATGCAATACTAAAAGCCAAAGCTAGAAATCAACGCAAACAAGGATGACATAAGAAAACCGACCACTTGACTGTCTCCCACTGGTTAGGGTGGGGTCTGGTTGGAGTCAGGTTTAACTGGAGAGGGTGAGGGTTCAGATTAGCGCAGGGGGAAAGAGACTTCACATCCCCAGAATCTACTCCTGAGTCTTGGGATTTAATGCTAGCCCTTCATCTATGCATCATGTTTAATGCAGGAATCAGGACCTTGCTTGCCTGACGTCTTCCAGCTGGAAAAACTAGTTTAAGGCCTCAGTGCGACACGACTATCAGACCAGAGACCCATTCAGGTTTGATTGGCTCATGCCCAACTTTGACCTTGTGTGACGGGCTCGAAGCATAAGGGAAGATCTTTTGGAGCATATTTCCACTAAAAAGTACCAGAAAAAAACGTTACATGTTGCAGCTTGAAGATGAGAAACTGTAAACTGCAGTCCTCCTGACGCAGATTGCAGAATTAGGCTACTGCTGGCTGATCATCTCAGTTAGATAGTGTCTGGGGGAAAAGGCAGCATCACAGGTACAGACCCCAGAGAGCAGAGTTGAAACCAAATTAAAACCAGAAGGCCAGGGTGAGCCTCCTCGACCACGCCGACATAAATTACTGGGGTTTACAAGATTTTAAAAACACTTTTAACAATACGCTCCTTTTAATGTGCTCTCTGTTTAATAATGCACTTTAGCTTTTAAGAGCATGATAAACAAACCAATAATTCACTTTTTTATCATCTGAGGGTGAAGCCCTTCAGGACAGCGTTCTACAGCAGCGTTCAAAGGGGCCTCGAGCAGATCAAATGAAGGGCTGTCGCAAGATGTTTTGGACAAAAGTTGAGACGTAACTGCTGATCTCTTTGCTCTCGTGAGGATAAAAGTACACTGAGGTTCATCTTCCCAAGAGCTGCATTTAAAAGGGACACCGATACTGAAAATAATAAACAAATGATTTTGAAACAGAGGTTACTGGTCTGTGTCATGGGATTAGGCAGGAAGAGTCTTGGCTCATGTGGACGGCACGCTGCTACCCACCGTGAAAGGAAGTGGTAAGCATTTTATGCAAGAGAGGAACCGGATCAGACTGTAAATAGATGATAAATGAGCAGAGAAACAGAAAAAGCTACATCAAGATGCATCTGAAAACAGAAGCTGAACTAGTTTTTTCTGTTCTCGGTCAGTGAAGTCTGTCAGTGTGTGAGCTCTGGGAAAGCTCACAGCAGCATTTGGAGTTTAACATGTGAAGCTTCACAGCAAAAGTCAATGATTCTCCTGCCTGCCAAAACATATAAAGAGGACTCAGCAGGAGAAGGATTTCGTACATCTTGAAACAATGAGTTATTAATCTTTCTTTCCAGTGAGACAAAAACACGTAATAAACGTCTCCTCACAGGAGCTGAGGCACCTTTGTCAAATTTCAGGGGAGCCAGGATGAAGACAACGGACGCCTCCGTTAGAGCGAGGACCTGAAACTGAACACGCATGCACACGCTCACGTGCACTGTGAAATGCACTCTAACCCACTACCAGCCACCACAAATCACTGGGCCATCTCATATAATCCACCACCAGCCAGTGCGGCAGCATTAAACATCCAAACATATCGTCCTCCATCAAGTGGTGGCTGCAGGAAAAGACATAAAGCAAAAGCAGATCACTGGGCAGGGCCACGGGGCTGGAGCGGTGGCAGATGCTCTGTAGCTGCAAGAAACAGGATGATAATGTCTTGGCTGCTCTCAGCCCGTCTACCTGCATTAAACTGCTGTGACACAGAGTTTAGGGAGAGCAGAGGCACCAAGAAGCACTCAATGAGACAATTATGTCTCCATCTGATTTCTGCGTCGTTTATCGGAGGTGAAGAGAGTAAACACAGTAGCCAGACAGCAGAGCGACTGTAGGGGCAGCAGTGTCCGTCTGTCGGCTCATTGGCCACTTTGCTCCTGAAATATCTCAAACAGCATTGGATGAAAATAGGTGCAGATATCCACAGGGGCCAGAACGTAAATCCTAAAGACGCTGGTGATCCTCAGATTTTTTATCGAGTACAGCCATCATGTTGGCATTTTTGGTTTGGAGTGAAATGTTTCAGCTGCTACTGAATTAATTGGAACCTTGTTGGAATAAACAAGGTGGTGCAGCAACAACTCGGTGGATGACAAAGCCACATAAGTTAGTTTTACATGTGCACTGACAAAAACATGTGAACAGATCATTGCTGTCCTGCGTGTTAAGCTTCATGCGTCTGTCTAATGATCAGCTTAAAGTTTTCAGCCGTAACCGAACAGTCGATCTCTTGAAAACTATTTTATATTAACCAGATGTGGAGCTACGTGGTTTTGACAGTGATGAAATGTGGCTTCACATTCATTCACAGCGAGGAAGCGACTCATGATTGGACTAAATGGCTGCACTTCTTTGTTAAGACACCTTGAACATCCTTTACCCTGAGATCTGAGATGTGTTAAAGCTACACACACTTTGACAAATATAAGGCTTGCAAAGACTTCCCCAAACCCAAACACACACACACACACACCTGGTCTCCGTCTGCCTCTCCAAGCACAAGCCTGAAGTGGGCATGGTTAGACTCCTGATAAGAACAAGGGCATGGCTGTATCTGGGAGATCTAAGAGATGCCGACTCTTGTGGAAAGGAAGTTCGACTTAAGCTGCTGTAGAGACTTATCTTTACAGTTTCCTATACCACCTACTGACAGATCCCAAGACTGCGTAAATTCCTCTGCCCCCTGAAATGACTCCGAGCAGACAATGAGACGACACTTTGTGTACCGATGTGGACTATAACACAGGGAACAGGAGAGTTTACAAGGTATGTGGGAGACAAAGACAAACACAAGTTTCACCTGTTGCAAATTGTGTTTGAAAATGGACATTCCTCGAGGTAAAGCAGTGAAGCGTGCTTTATGCTGGCTCTATGATACAGCAGCAGAAAACACTAATATTTTTATCGAACATGCTCGGTAACAAGTGACACATTTTACTCGAAGGCATCCCAATTAAACGGCCATAAAGTCTGCGTTCAAATCAGTGCGTGACAAAATTCCCAGAGGGCAATCCGATACGTGAAGCACACCAGGGCTGGAAACACAGTCCAGTGTTATTGTAGAAATGACGGCGCATAAGTCACTCCTGAGATGGCTTTTGTACTTATTGGGAAGAGTTATTTATATCTGAAGAGCAGGGGGCATTTATCATCCGGGGATAGTGGTTCCCCTTCAAAGTTCTCCTTTTTATGACGTGCATTATTTCTCGTGCACACACATAAACAAATTCGGGGCTGCCGGCACTGAATCAGCAGACGGTGTCATGGGGTGGCCCCTGCAGGTCAGGCCAGCTTTCTTGTGCCACCAGTGCTTACATTAGCATGTGAAAGGCTAAAGCTGTTCCAAATATTCCCTCCAAACATTTATCCTGCACCAACCTCGCATGGAAACATTCCAGGGAGCAACAAGAGGATCACATCCTGCTAATGTGTTGTTGTTGTGCACCAATTAACAGGCTGAAACAGAAATAATAAGAAAGAAATGTGGGAAATTTGGAAAAATAAGAAATTCACACATTATTGGCTTATGAGCTTAAAAAGAAACACAGTGTTAATACTGCTGACTTTTGAATTGGATTGCATTTAGGAAAAAAAGCACAATTTTTAATGTAAACATTAACGGTGGGTCTGCATTTTATGTCCAGATTTGTCGCTTTTAAATGGATTTAAACCACAGCCAAGACAACCTTCGACATCAAAGTGGAGCCTGTCCATAATGTGGCAGGCAGGCAGGCACCAGGAGTCTGTGTTTACACTGCAAGTGCCTGGAAATGAATTTCCCCACACTGGTCTCATTTGTCTTATCAATCTGTAAATGTGCTGCCTTGATGAAGGAGGAACACATTTGAAACACTCACAAAAAAAAAAAAAAAAAAAAAAAAAAAAAGGGATTTCTCATGTGCTCGCTCCACATTGCTCTTTATGCACAGTAGTAACCAGTGAGGAGCAGCCAGAGGTGAAGAAAAAGCACAGCACCCACGTTGAGCCACTGCACTGCTGCACATTTTTTAAATTAGCAGAGTGCATCTGCTGGGGGAGGGGGGACCATGGCAGAACATATAAATATTCAAAAGGTACATGTCGTATTCCCAGTCTGCCCATTCTGTTAACTTTTCCACGCTGCAAGCTGAATCATCTGTCATTCACCCTAATTTAATCATCAGCCACTCTCATTCAATTATCCAATATAATATGCAAATGAGGTGAAACAATGGGCAGCTCATGCTAATTATGTACATCAGAATAATTAAATTGGATAGAAGTGGTGGAGGGGAACTGAACTATCATAAAATGCGGAGCAGATTCTTTAATTAAGGCTGCAAAAATTTTATTAGAATCTGTAATCTGCCCGTAAATTGTTGAATGGTGGCCATGCACAGGGGGGACATTACTCTTATTGGAAAGCGCTCCCTGAAGACTCGCTCAGGGAAACACCGAGGGACGTGGCTTGTATCAAGGGCAAATCCTTTCTAAAGCAGGATTCCCATTTATTACTGCAATGATCCTGGACTGTGAACACGAACCACCATCCTCAAAAGACTGAAAACCATAAAACTGTTAATATACTAAAGAACCGGCTGAGAGAAGCCAGTGGTCACAGTTTGGTTCTGTGTAAATCTCAGCAGAATGACGAAATGATGTTAATTAAATACAACATTTCAAACAAACAACTCAAATCTTTGCCTTTTTTTCCTTGGCTCTAAATAGAGCAGGTGGTCGTCAGAAATACAGGACTTGTACAATCTGATCCCTATTGAAACTAGATTTTCACTCTGCAGTAGGCAGAACTCAGTGATGTAAACTGTATCTGCTGTGCCAAGGTGGCGGTGCAGCCAGTTAGACACATCAGCCCTAATCCTCTCCTCTGCTGGTGCATGGCTGCAGGCACCGCTGCCTCTGCACAACAGACCAGCCATGTCCAGCAGCACCGCACGAAACCTCCTGCCACTGGACACACAATGGCTCGCTCTGAGGACCAGCAGACAGCGAGCAGCGGGACCCTGGACGAGGTGCCGAAGCCACTGAAATATTTACAGAAGCGTGTGTTGTTGCTTTTGTGCTGAATGACTGAGATGGGGGGGGGGGGTCCACTGGACTGGTTGTTAAACAGGAAAAGCATAAAACACTATAAAAATGTTAAATCTGAACAACAATAACAGCAGCAATGTCTGTGTGTATATACTCAGGTGTCAGTTTATTAGGCACACCAGGCCAAAACTAAGTGGCACTAATAATCCAACAGTCCTGCAGTAATGTTTAGTTGTTGTTATCCATCTTATTTATTTCACTGAGGCTGGGCTGAACTCCAACACAGTCCAGTCCAACTGCAGCACAAACCACAATGATCATCCAGGTGGGTCAACAGCTCTGAAACAGTATGAACACAAACCGAACATCAACCAAATTCCTCAAGTGTCCAACATACAACAAAACCGATTCGGATTCTAGTTGTCACCTTCATGAAGGAGGATTTGAAGCAGGACTTCGGAACTGGTTTTAGCTCAGTGTGTCCGAATAAACTGCAAACTCAGAAGGTGCAGTTTTTTATTTGAGGTAGGAAATGTGCAGTGGTGTTTGAAGACTGATAAGAAAGTTTGAATCCTGCATGATCCATTACGCTCCGTGCAGACGGACAACAACACCTCTGTAACATCAGACAGTGTTTGTTAAACATGTCAGGGTGACAGAACAGCAGAGGTCAGGAGCACAGCAGATGAAAGTGGGATAAGTCTGAGTGAGGATGTAGAGACGCGTTTACTGACACATGGCAAAATACTGTCTGCGGTCTCTTCCTTCTATAATAGGGCTACGGTAAATGTGCATACAGGGGGAGGCCCATTGTTTATATTGTGCATCCTCTTTGCAATACATGATGTGCATTTTATTGTTTGTAGTACAGTGACTTTCAAATTAAAAGACTTCCTGTAAAGATGCTTGTCTCGTGGATCCTCTGAAGACATGTTTGAGTAATTATTTGTTCCTGATAGTTTTTCTGGTTAAACCCATGATTCGTTTTCACACCAGCAAAATACTTATATTTCCTGCTGGTGCTTAAATAAGTACAGTGGAAGAAAACGAGACTATGAGGAAAAAGGGAGTAATGACTGGGCGTCTTAGGCTAGGAAAAATAAAGTGTACTCTATAAGTGGTTATGTAACAAAAAGACTTATGTTTGGGGAAAGCTAGTGTTAACTGTAAATATGCTAATAAAGTTTAGTTTCTGGACACAAGGCATTTCCCACTTCAGTGAAAAGTTTCTAGTGTCACAGAACTGTGGCTGTTCTGCTCAGTACGTGCACGTCCCACATTTACAGTGAGCACAGAGAAACTTTCCGCAGAAAACTGAAGCAATAAAGACGCTGATTTCAGTAGAGGACACTTCAAATTGGATCTCTTTTTAAATTCAAACTTTTCTTCTCTATGTGTGAGAAGAAGCTGTACGACAAATACTGCATGTGCCTGAGGGTTAACGAGAGGACGGTTTGTGATAAAGCAAACACGGACCAGGATGTCACACACTTTTCCCCATGCATGTGCACGTTGGAGTCAGTTTTATGCTTTTCAATCACAGGTTTGCACGTAACTTTGTGCAGATGTTGCCTTCATTTAATCGCTGCACCTTGGTGCTAAACAGTTCGCCTGATTTCTGTTCAGCACATTTTCTTGCAGTGACTTAAGTGAAATGAATTACACACACACTCAATGTTCTGATCCAGAAATCATAACATTTCTCATTGCTGCATGAGTCAGGCAAACTGCATGAAGTTTGACATGTTTACTTCTGTCGTCACGATGAGTCCAGTAGTCAGCATTTCCACAGATTTGTATATAATGAAAGAGGGACTAACTGCAGCCTCTGACTTTTATTGTACTAACCCAGTTCATAGGTCGAATTTAATTTAGATATAATCACGCAAAAATACTTCACCACCTTCAATGCCTTCCAATCGTTCTTACTCTGAAGAGGTTGTAGATTTGAAAAGGCTTTTCCTGAAGCAAATAAAAGACTAATACATGCCCAAAGTCACTCACCTAAATTGCAACAGGAAAAAAGTTCGTCCGGTGCACTAATAAAACAATTTCTTCTCCCCGTCTCCCCATGATGGATTAACAGGGGTCAAAGGTCACACCTGTTTGCAGAGGAGACATCGTTTCCTAATGACAGTTCAGAGGAAGAGTAAGAATATTTTCCCCTCATAGTAGCACATCAGGTTGGACCACAAGGTGATGGGACCACTACTGGATAGATAATCAATCATCTTAATCTTAATGATTTCTAAAATGTATGAATAGTATTCCTTTTATTAGTAGCGTCAGTATAAGTGAACTTGCATACAAGACTGACGTTTTGGTGGAAAGCTTGTTTTGCTTTTTCTAAAATTATTGATCTTGTGTTTCTAACTCGCTCTATTAGCAGTCAAAGCATCGATATCAACATAAATCAGCAATCAATATCATGTAATGTTCATCGACCAGGCTGTTCATGTGAAACGACAAACAGGCAACAATCGGACATGAGCTGCACAAAACTGCAACACTGATGAACTAAAGGACTCTTAGCAATAAACAGAGTCTAGAAGGACCTACAATAAACAATCCACCACACTGCACAACATCTAATGACTATTTGTTTTCCAGGACTGTGCAGGGATCACTGGTTCTGTAGATACCAGTCTCTGAAGTTATGCACTAATTATGCACATATATATCCTTGTGTGTGCAACTGACTGATTCTGCAGAAATGACTGGCAGCCTGTCGGCTCAACAAGAAAAAAAAAAGCTGAATATCTGAGTCCACATCCTGACAACAAATTCTTGTCCTCAGATGAAAGAAGGAAAGCAGCACGCTGGGAATGTGATGGTTTGATTTAACACAATTATGGCTAATAAAGTCATCATGCAATTAGCCTCCAGTCTGCAGATCCACCTAATAAAAGTCAAAGCTGTTCACAGCAGATACACAAACAAACACAAACTGTCTGATCTCTCGTAGCGCTGCAGCTCAAATCCCTTTCAGGCTTCATAATGAGTCAGCAAACATTTTCCTTATAAATTCACACCACTCACCAGCCTAAAGGAGAGAACCACACTTCCTCCTATAAATACCATGAGCAGGTATCTCTTACCCAGTGGCATGCTTAGCACAGGATGGAGACCTGTATGCCAATACCTGCACAGTGTAAGGCCCGATTGTGTGTGGGGCTGCCCGGTCACACTTAACGCTGCACTGAGACACCTGAGCATCCAGGACAGCTACTGTACACCAGCCAAAACGGCTCCACGGCACGCCTGTCCTCGGAAAACCAAGGGTGAAAAGAGGAAGGAAGGCTCACTTCCACTTCCTCTTGGACACCGGAGGGTCAGAGCTGTTGAACAGCACTAAAGAGTCACCTGTGGCCTCCGGGTCCTTTATGGGCTGCAGGTCACTTCTTGATGTACTCTGAGAGAGCACTAAAGACAAGCGTGGCTTTGTGCAGGGCACAAAAACTAAATCTTGAGCAAACACACAATGAAGTGCAGCCTCTCCTCCATCTCAGCTAAAGAATTCCCAGACATTAAAGTCTCTCATATTATCCACGACTATAGCTTACATCCACTGGCTACTGTGCAAACCACAGCTATGGTGGGACTATGAAATGAGGGAGGGAACAAACGGCAGGTTTCTCACACATATTCAGTGACAGGCACGCAGCCGATCAAACAGCTGGCTGTCATTAGAGCACAGCAGCTGGGCCTGACAGGCAGCAGCACTGGCAGCAGAGCGAGCTGACACCGATGTTTGTCAAGCTGCTGCTACAGATTCCGTATGAGTGCTGAAGTTATATTCAACACAGAAGATAAACACTGACTAATGTGGATTCATCTGTGACATACATACATACAAATATTATAAATCACAGACTATTGAAAGTGATACACAATGTACACAATGCCACAATACTTCAGTCTGATTGAAATGATTTTGATTAGAGATTCCAGCTTAACTGTTTAGATGGACGTTGATCAGACGTGTGAGTACAGGCTCCAGAATAAACCTTTTCTGACATGTGCAAAGTGTTTAATCTACAGGAAATATAACAGAAGAAGAAGTCCGTCCGATTGGGTCGATGGTTCTGTGGATTTTGGCTTCGTCCATATTCTCAAACTCCTGTTTGAACAGCTGGTTGTTTGGAGCCTTTTGACCATTAAGACGTCCAACAATCCTTAAATTTTTGAAAGGCTCCAAAAAGCATCATATCAGCCACAGACCAGTTTGGTTTTGGTACGACCATGTTTCTGTTCCTCCCAGAAACTCGTCCTGTTGCCTAACGTTCCCCCTACGTGGGTCAGACATGAGCAGAAAGAATCTATTTATTCCAACAAGAGACAAACGATGGGATCAAGTGTTTCCATGGCCAATATTTTCCTATTGATCAGATCATTAAAGGTTTACAACCCCCCCCCACCCCTCATTCCCATTGGAAGTTTCTTCTGACCGGGCTGGATCAGGCCAGTCTGTTCCTACTGAGGTGTCACATGATGCAGTTTGATTCTGATTGGCTGTAGTTCTCATTATTAGTGGGATATGAGGCTCCATGTAAACACGACTGTGTCCATCTTCTGGATCACATTGACAGTTGTATCCTCAAACCAAACTAACCACATATTTCAGCATCTTCACTGCTGATCCCATCAACAGTCTCACAGTATCTTAAAATACTGTTTGTGTCTGTTTTGATTTCATAACTAATAATAGTTGTGGGCTGATTGTTTGCAATGTTGGTTCTCCCTGCTGGTGCTATTAGGGTTTCATTCACTTTACTACAAACAAGCTGCCATTGCTGTTTTAAGGAACATGTAAAGTATCACTTCCTGTGACCCGAGGTCAGTCTAAATAGACACTGACCTCGGCTGCACAGAACTGTCCAGTCCTTATTAATTCTATAACCACAGGACAAATGAGGACTTATTTTAAACCAAGAGACACGACTGACTGAGCAACATTCGACCTTCTGGAAGAACTGAATTTTCGAAGGAGATTAATCCAAAAACCTGCCAGTAGCATCAAATCCCAACACAATGCACACATGTAGCTGAGAGGCTGCGGCTTCTGAATGTCTCAGGGCTCAGGATGGTTTCATGCTTCCTGTCTTATTGCTCACCCTGTTGGGAAACCACAAACGATGAGCCGCAGCATGAGCCAGCAACCTTCCTCAGACTTCCAAGCAGCAGCTCCATAACAGTGACAATTACCTTCAAAATGTGTTTGGCAATTCGTCAGTGCAGAGCCGACATTTTCATAAGAAGGAAGTAGCACTGATTCAAATAATGTAACTAAACCAGGTGTAATGAGATTTATCCAACACGGGGAGAAAATATCATGGATTCAAACTTTGAAAATATAGATTTGAAGAAATCTACTTACTGACTTACTGTCAAAAAACATTAGTGAGTAGAAACTTGTGTGTGAAAGCCAGAGTTAAGTAACTGACTGGACAGACTGTTGAGTGATTGAGAGGACATGCAGTCATGCATTTGTTTATTTTCTCTCCTAGATTACAGTCATCACATAACGCTAGAAAAGCTCCCTGACCAGCTTACACCTTTTCAATGCACCAAGAGAAATTAACATGCACTGAATGACAGAAATTGTGTGAGTGAGAAAAGAGAAAAGGTGTGAAGTAATGCCAGCAAGCTGTGGTGGAAAGAGACAGGAAAGATGCAGTAAAGTGAAAAGCCTTGGGGAAAATGTTGTTGGAGATAAGTTTGGATTATTTTTTTCTATTTGACTTGGGTTTGAATCCCTTTTTATGGCTGTGAAGTAAAACAGCAAAGAGAAAACTGAGAATATTTAAACATTCTCCAAAACTGAAAGAGAAGAATTCCCTCACAATAGCTGGACTGATATCCAATACACCAAGAGTCCACCACCGTGACAATACATTATTGTGATATTTGTGTCCAATTTGTCTGCAGTGACAGGTCCAGAGAACATTCCCTTTGCACCCGCTCCTGTACAAATCGCTGGTAATTGGCCTATTACTCTGTCACCAGATGTCCTCCTGTAGTTGAGCTCCCTGAGCCCTGGGAGGAGCCAGTGGGGGGCGGAGGGACCCGTCTCACTTTGTCTACGTGGCTCAGGTATGTCTACCCCGGAAGGTGCAGCCCACTTCTCTTAAAGGGAGGTCCTGCAGAGGGAGGCTGTCCATCACTAGACCTCCCAGCAGGTCAGAATGCTTCCACTAAGCTCCGGAGGCCGCAGGCAGAGTTCAACGAGCGTGAGTCCCACTCCTCTTTCACGTCTTTGTTGGAGCTGTCAGTGCACAATTGACATATTCTAGTAATTGCAAATACAAATCCATCACAGCACCACTGTCACATTTGGACCTCAGCTTCCTGTTACGACCTACAGATCTCGTTGCTCTTCACATTCAGATGTTGGTGGGATCTTGGTTATCACTACAGAAAGATAACGCCTGCACACTCACTGACTGTAAAGCCAGAAATTTATTAAACGACAAGGTTTTGATCCATTTTGGGTCTTCGTCAGGTCACAACCAAATCAAATCTCGGTTAGATCACTAAACATCGCTCCCTTTTTCTGTCCTGCACTTTTGCTGTGGTGCAAATTTCAGAGCTCGTCACTTGTCTGGTATTTTATTATCATTACATATAAATGGCTCATTTTTAATTTACAAAGATCTTATTTGTTTTGGTCTAGGAATTACTTGGAGCAGTGCAGCTTTGTTTTTTTGCAGTACTGGTCATGAGCATTAAAACAAAGTTAAACTGGGAATACTGGAAATACAGTCAATAAAAGATGAATAATTGCATCCAAAACTGACTCAGTGACATGATTTGAATGAAAACAAGCTGAAATGTTTACTGGCAGGAAGCACAGAAGAAAACTGCATTCAGTTACTCGTCATGACTCATGAGTTTAGTGACACAGCTGCTCTGAATGCAGCCTCACCGCATTTATTTTATTTTACGTTACAGCAGAACCGAACAATCTCTTTATTAACTTCTCAGATAATGGACGATCCACACTCAGTCCATTCACAACTGAGAATAATTTGCTCTTTGAATAAATTTTAATGAAGAATTTTCCTCCAAGCAGACAATTACTTAACAGTAGCACTTTAAACAGGACCACGTCTGTACCTGTATCTTTGTGAGTGGCCATGAGCATTTACACCACCGGCCACCACCACAAGTGTCTGCCCCTGCCAGCACCCGGTGAAAAGTGGGCTCAATTAAAAGCCCTTCATAAATATTAAACACTATCTCTCAGCAAGTTATTCATACAAATGAGGTATCTATCTGCTTGTAAGCGTACACTATCAACATCTAGATGTCGCCTGTAAATACAGCGCAGTCATGGAATCCTTGCTGTGCTGTGTAATCCCAGAGCCGGCCAGTTCTAACCGGGCACGGGGCCAGTGCAGCACTTCAGCGTGATAGCCAACAGAGAGGCGGCAGGACTAATGTTTGGCTCCTGCTCGTATGGTAATTGATCAGTTTGGTCAGAGCAGGGAGAGCCCTGCACAGGGCTGATCCATCTGTCACCAGAGAGAGGGAGGCCTGTTAAGAGACACAGAACGCTCGGAGGCAAACAGGTCACAGATACACTGAGGCGGCTGATATTTCACAAATAGTTTCATATTGTTCCATAACCCAAGTCTGTAAGGAAGAAGCATATCTAATTACACTGAATACACCTCGCGGATCAAGTGTAAACATCAATAACTGAACATCATAATATTTGACAGCATTAAAACCAGACCAGGCTTTAAAACAGACTCAGTTCTAATGAAATACAAGCTCAAAGGTATTTTACACCTTCTCACAGATGATTAGTCTCAGAGAGAATCCCACAGCAAATGTTCCATGAATGTGCACATGTCTCTGTATTATTTATCAGCTCGGGGGTAAAGGCTGTCACTAGAAGTCGCAGCGACAGATGCTTTCTGCTCAGGTGCCAAGAGAAAGTGAGTGAGGAGTGTCGGAAGTGTTTGCAGCAGGATGTAAAGGAGTCCTGCAGGTCATGTTCAGCTAAATCCTGCAGCTAAAGCTTTAAAACAATATCATCTTTTGTCAGCAGGACATTAAGGAGCATGACTGAAGTGTGTCTGTGTGAGGGAAGGATTGACAAACCGAGAAAGCAAATAGAGTCAGATGGAGTAAAAGGAAAATGTGGGATGTGATGCAAAATAACTGAATTGTTTAATTAAATGGTTCAAACCACTTCGGTCATGAAAGTTGATCACTGGACTTTAACAGCGTGCACAAAGATAAGAAGCTAAATGTAAGATTGTTATGCAGCAGATTCAAATTGAATCATGTTAGGTTGACTGACACCTGTCACATCATAACCTTCATCATGTGCATGCTTAGTGCCAAAATAGTGCTCTGTCAACACTGCTGATGTTATAGTTGTATTTTATAGTTTCATGGACTATGGAGGTTTTGCAATGTTTGATGTTCTGTGAACATGTAGTGAGTGGTTGCACAGACTGGAAGTGAAATAGTCGGAGCTGTCTGACTTAAGCTTTTCTAATATGAACCACGTGTGTTGTTTTGCTTGTGAATGATTCTGACGGCTCTACATTGTTTAGTCCGCATGTTTCTGTTTACATGGAAATGTGACAAATTCAACATCACTGCTGTCTTTCCATCAGGAGATAGGCCTGAAAAATAACATGTTACTGGAACATGCAACACATGAGTTTATCTGTCATTAAGGTACATGTGAGCCACAAAAGGGATTTTCCTCTTATAGCAAACGTCCTCAGCACCACCTGAGTCAGCAAGAGGTGGCAGGATGTTTTCCGGGTCTTCACAGAACCAACAGTTCCTGAAACTATCTAGAAAACATTAGTGGCTTAACCTTCCTCTCTTTCTGCTGTGGATGATTCCTTGGTGTTCTGAATGCTGTGCTAATTTCAGAGACACTGTATTCAATTATTCATGCCAAGTACATAACTTTTCAATTAACTAATTGACAGGCTCTGGAGATTCCTGCCAACACTGTGCCCCGGCAGGTCAGCGGCAGGCATGGAGGGGATTTCTTCACCTGTACGCTTAATGCAGATCGACTTAAAGAGAAAAGAACTGAATCAATATTTAAGAGAACAAAACGAGCTTTTAGAATTATACAGCTCCAGACCTGAGCGTCACAGCAATTTGATCACTGACCGAGAGGTTTTGAGAAACACAGTGACTTTGTATGTTAATGGTGAATGTCGGTTCATTTCTCTTTCAAATGTCCTTCCTTCAAACACACGTGACATCCTTGAGCTGAAAACGGCTCCTGATAACAACTGAAGATAAATCTTTTTCAAACATTGAACACATATCGATTTTTTAATTCATGCAGCTAATTTTACCTGCTTTTATCCTGAAGGAATTGAAGACTAAATTACACATGAAACCTCGAGAATATTTGAATATTTGCTGCTAAAAATGCTGATGATCGAAGCTTTGCAGTTCCTGAAATGAATTTCTGTGCTAGTTCTAGTAGCAGTGAAAGGATCAACTCTGAGAACGAGACAAAACTGTGACGGAACCTGTTTCAATCACTTGTCAAATTCTGCCATGTGACTGACAGTCTAATCTCCCTGACCCGACGACCTGCCCGCACAGATGAGAAACAGGAACAGGAGGGAGTTCCCAGGACCAGTGAGCTGGTAGAACTGATACACTCCAGTCTGTGCAATGACAACACAGACCTCAAGTATTTCCTGCAATCTTCCTCTTAATTAAACATTTCGAATGTACAAGCAAGACACATATAGAGAAAAACAAGATTTTAAAACCTTCAGGGTACAAACGTGACTGACTGGTTTAGACATCAGTGGAATGGAGTCATCCTGACATGTACAAAGCTGGTAGTTAACCTCATCTGTTTTTCTGTAACCATTAATGACTCCAACATCAGCAAAATCTCAATCAAAACATTTCAACTAGAAATGGAGCGACATGAATTTGTGATATTTTAAACCGAGCCCCTGTTTATTCCTCTTCATAAACATCTCAACATGCATGATAACTTTCTCCATCTGCTTCTCATTCTCAGACCAATCCTCACTGGAATAACAGCAGACATTATAAACCACATAAAGTATCAGGCTAAAGACGCTGTGCATGGACTTGTGCTCTCTCCAGATCGAGTAGATTTGAATATGGTTAAAGTACAGCTGCCTCCGCCTTCAGGCAGGTAAACAATGTAATAAGAAACTGTCACAACTGATCTGAGCGGCGCGCAGCCAATAGCAGGAGACGATATGACATCTCAGTTCAGATCACAGCCTCCTGATGGCAATCTGTTAAGTTGGAGAGTGTGTAAGGAGTAGCAGAGCATGAGAGAAAGAGGAGGAGCAGTGGAGGAGAATGAAGCCAGGAGGGAAAAACAGCGACGATGATGCTAGAAGTGGAGGTCAGGACAGATGACAGGAGGCGGGGGGCAGAGGAGAAGAAAGGGGAGGTGGCAGGGTGAGTGCAGCACAGTGATAATACTGGCTCCTTTCAGCCAGTGCACGGGGGTAAGGTGAGCCTCCTTCCAAACTGTGCTTTCTGGGCAGTGGCCCAAACCCGGAGCTGCCTGGTCAATTTGCCCAATAAAAGGCCCGTTTGTGCAGCTGTGCCAGAGCTGATTTCTCCCAAGCAGCCCACTACAGCTCCCCCTGCAGAGAAACCACACTAACCAACACACAGACCCCTGCTGAGAGCAAATGTGGGTGACAGCACTTTCCTGGACAGGCAATGTGTGGATTCAGGTATAAAATGCAGTCTATAGGTAATACAGACACTGTTTATTGTTGAACATGTGACTAACCATGTGACTACGTTTACTAAATGAGAGAAGCAAGATCTATGCACAGGCTCCATTCTCACCCAGGGAGCGATGGTGTGTTGTCAAACTCTGCATCGTGTTGTAGCTTCAAGTCTTCACACTGTGTCACGATTAAAGTGAAACGTGAGTCTGAAAAATGTGACACATGCAGCCAAGAGCCGTTTGGTCACGTCTGACAGGTTTCCTTTACTGTCTTAAAACTAAATCTGCAACTGGGGGAAACCACCAAAACCAAACCATGAGAACAGAAGTCTCACATCTTTTAACGTGCTATGCATGAAAATATAGTCAGGCTTCTGTCTACATGCTGCTTTAACACAGAACAATCTCAGAAACGTCTCCTTTAATTAAAAAATGAGGCCTGCAAGTGATCAGCGACTGTAAACGAGGAACTTTGGGTTTGATGAGCTGAAAGTCTTGGCTGTGACAAATGCACCACTGGCTCACAGCCATAAGCAGATACATGGAGTCAAAGTTAACTTTTTAGTTTAAAGGTAGAGAACGTGTTTTTTTGCATGTTGCTTGGTAATAGCCAGTTTAAAGTAATCACCAACCAACAACTAATCAAGGCTGATGCTGCAGCTAATAGATAAGGGACTGGTGATAATGCACTACATACCTCAGCAGTCTGGATGTATCACATGACCAAACATTTATTTGAGATTTGAGACTTGACTTGGACTTGCAAAAATAACTTGTGAGCACATCTGCAAGCTGCTGCTGGAACAGGCCTGCGGGTCTTATTTTGGGGACAAGTGATGCTCAGTTTATTGTTGTTTAGGTAGGCTGACTGGTTATTTGCTTGATATAATCATTACTCCTCTTCATACTGGCCAATAGGAAACCCGCTCCTAAAGCGATTTCAGCGGAAAATCAAAATCCTCAGAGATCACATGGTACATTCCATGGTCATTTTAAAATAACGTTCCCTCCGTATTTCCTGGCCGAGCTGCAGCTTCAGAGAAACTTCTGAAAACATTTTTGCACATTTATTTTGGAACCACTTTAGGAATGGATCTTAGTGACCTGGCCACTATGAACAGGAGGAACCATTACACCACGCAAACCTAATCTCAGTGCTCACACACACGCCTGATAATTGTGTTAGGACAGACATGAAATAGGACCCCTATGAATATGAAGAGTGACCGTGGACTATGCGTGCGGTTCAGGATGTGTGGTAGATCTGTGAGTGTGCAGACAGCAGGGGACACGAGAAGCACGGTAGATTTCTGTGCTGGCGACACATTGTTGGCGGGCTTGTTGGTGGATCTCTGAACTGACCCAGCACTCCAGGCTTCTCTCTGCAGACTATTTTAAGTCTGAAGAAAATCAACATAAACAACAACAACCCACTGATTTAATTAAGGATGTTTGAAGATGTTGCTGTGAAGTAAAATGTTCGAATTTGCCTGGAGAATTATTGGCCTGTAGCGGTGCAGGCAAAGACGTGCTGCGCTCATCCCTGCGTGAATCAAACGCTCTCTGATTAGTCATTCAGAGTGGATGGGATAAGGCGGGCCCCAGGTGGCCCCCTCTATTAAATGGCAGATTAAAGAGTGCACAACTAATTTCTTTAGCCTAATCTTATTAAAGGAAAAACAGCTGTCAACTGTCACCATGTGAACACAGCCGGTCTGTGATCACAGATGATGCGTCTGCACCTTGTTGGTGGGATGCTCAGTGACACTGCGCGCGCACACACACACACACACACACACACACACACACACACACACACACACACACACACACACACACACACCGTCCTGTATCGTCATCAGCTGCAAATCTGAAAGTGATACAGAAACTTTTATTCACACAGACACTACAGAAGGTTTCTCACAGACTGTGGACGAGAGCATGTGTCTTTGTCTACTGTTTTATTTGGCCCCAGACTTGTCGGACTATATTTTAGTTTGGCCCTAAACATAAAAATTCTCAGCTGTACATTTCGCATCTAATTTTATCATTGTGGCAGGTTTAAAGACAAACTGTTTACTGTTTAGTTTTTGGGGGATTTATTTATCACAGAGCTACAATCTGAATATAAACACAGTATTCAATAAAAGATTTTACTAACAGGCCACAGTGTCTCGGGAGAAAAGCTCTTACTGGATCCATCTGCACCTTTTCAGCGTCAACACTTGCTCCCATTCACAGCTCAGACTTGGAATTTCTGGCCCCCTGCCCTCTGACATGATCTGACACCAGGTGCTCAGGAGCCCGGGGTCTTTCAGGGACCCTTCCAGTTTAAAGCCTCATCACCTCTGAATCCCACCCACGTAATCCCATCACCTCCACACACACACACACACACACACACACACACACACACACACACACACACACACACACACACACACACAGCACTGAATGACCAGTCCTCCAACGATTAATTGAAGCAGATGCAAAAAAACACCAGTCCTCCAGGATTAAACCGTACACTTTTTAGCGTTTGACAAATGGCTGGTTTGAGTCACAGTGGCTTATGACACCTGAGCCCCGCAGCCCACACACTCTGGTGCCGCACCACCACGGCCTTTTGATTGCACCTCCTCTCTGTAATTGCTAGTGATTAACCTTGGCATGAGAGTGGGCCAGAAAGAGTCTCTCTCCCCTCTCTGCTGACAATCCTTGTCAGTGGGTTTGAGGGGCAATTTGGCTGCTGACATGCCTGCCCCAGTCTCCTGTTACTGGGGAAGTATGCCGCTCTGGACCCAGTAGTGACAGACTAGTTGAGGTTGCTGAATTCCTTTCTCTCCCTCTTTTTCCCCTCTGTTTGTCTGCATCCCATCTCTCATTGCCTCTCTCTCTCCTTTCTTTTCAACCCCTTTTCCCCCCATTGCTTTTGCTTCAGCACTCCATCCTCCCACCCTTCTCCTCTCTTCCTACATTTCTTTCTTTTTCTGCAAGAGTTCACATTGGACAACCCGTCTCCCTGGCTTTAGAGCCCGGGCTGCCTGTGTCTGCCTGCTTGCAAGACTGCACGGGGGCAGCAAACAATGGGCATATTGTTAATCTGTCCTTAAGAAAGCCTTATCTTGTTGTAGACATGGTATTAAATTTCGGAGCGGCCCCATGCGGCCAGCTTGGGGGAGGGGTACGGGGGTTGGGGCAAAAAGAGAGAGAGAGAGAGAGAGATGTGGATAATAAGCTGTGTAATCTCCTCACCTACTCTAAACAGCTTAACCTTGTCAGTGGCTGCTGGCCCAGTAGCACCATGGCAAAGGACAACACAGGGTTAAAACCTGCTGACTACAGGTCAGGCTCAGTTGTTTTTGTCCATGTAAGGTAGAAAACTAAAGGTTGAACTCTGCTGCAATAAGAGCTTGGAGTTGCTGTGCTACAAAATCAAAACTTTAGTATCACAAACCATAAATTTCAAACTAAAAGAGACTAAAATGTGATCAAACATACAGGTATGTACCTGCACACGGCACTGTAAACGGTATGATGGTAGATTGTTGGAATTTGCCGACTTAGTTGATCTTTCTTAACTCTGTGTGAAGTCCAATCTGAACTCCAGAACAGATGGTTTATCTGGGTGAGGGGAAAGAGGATTAGGGAAATAACAAATTACATTTTTTACTTTAGACAGTGCCCTGAACATCCTGGACGACTGTTCGTTTCAGTATTCAGCAAAACTTACTGCTTCGGTTAAAACAAAAATTCTTATCAAAATGAAAAGAGGCTGCAGTACGATCTGATTTAAAGTAAAAAGACAACAAAATCTCACATGAAGCGAGGGATCATTAGAGATTAGCTAAGTTCAGTTTCCAGAGTTCAAACCGGACCCCCCTGTGATAACAGGAAATAAGAAGGTGGATCAGGAGATCAGTGCTCAAAGGCCACCTGGTGTCATCCATTTGTCATAGGAAGGCTGCACGTTGTCACAGTGTGACAGCTGAACAGGACTGTGGTGCCTTCACAAGTAAAACAGATGTTTTGGAACAACAATGTTCCAAGTGGAGTAAAAATTGGTGGCAGAAACAGCCTGGCAGAATGAGTCGGGTCGCAGGAGATGCTATCTCCACACTTTCAATTCAATTCAGTTTTATTTACACAGCATATTTTAAAACAACCAGTTGACCACAGTGCTGTACAAACTGAAAGACAATCAACATCAACATACGTGCAAAAAAATCTGCAACATGAAATAAACAAATACTAAAAACCAAGACATGACAATAGAAACGTACTAGAAGCAACCACAGGCCACTGAGAACATGCACGTCCTGTGATTCTTGGAGCAGAGATGTTCTGAAACAGACTCAGGTGCCAGCCCATACGAATAAAAGAACCTTACAATTAATTCTGTATTTGACAGGTACCCAGTGCAGAGATGCTAACAACAGTGTCTTTTTTTGTGCTGCTAGTTAGGAGCCCTGCAGCTGCTGCATACATGCATGGATGGATTACATGGATGGATTATACATGTATGGATTATAAACAGACTTAGTGGGATCAAGCTCAGGGGTCTCTTGCCTCCTGGAACTCACCTGCTAAATATTCCAGAACAAAATATAATCGATTAAACAAAAAAGAGAGACAAAAAAAGATGCAAAAATGTCCTCAGAGACTCAAAACATCTTCAGAGATATGCAAAACAACTGCAAGGAGAAGCAAAAATATTATAACCACAAAGATCAGAATGTGAAAAGATCAGAAAAATAAACAAAACATGTCTCTCTCAGTCTGGGGGCCTTGCTTCCACATAGCAGACTGGAACATTACCATTGTGTGATAATGTGCCTATGCAGAGGAGACAGGGAGGACTTGTCAATACCGAGGTACAATGAGCCGCAACAATCAAGTGTTAAAGACATTAATGCAGTGGTAACAATCTCCAAGTCACTGATCCCTTTACATGTTACAGGTCAAAGAAAAAAGTCAAAAAAAGTTTAAATATATTAATTAAGAAATAACATAAATTAACTGAAAATAGACAGTTTGGTCACGTGTCAGTTCACCTGCCCTGTCATCCATCATCTAGACCCCCTTAGTCCTAACCAGGGTCCCAGGGACCTGCTGGAGCCTATCCCAGCTCTCTTTGGGTGAAAGGCAGGGGTCCACCCTGGACAGGTCCCCAGTCCATCAGCGCTGCCCTGACATGTTTAACCAAATCAGGTAAGAAGGTTCAATTTCATTAACCTGACTGCTGCAACCATTTCTGACTTTTACAGACATTTTGCCCTTTAGCAGAGTGAGCAGCACTAACGTGGCTTCGTACAGTTACGGCAAACTGTTGACGGTAATTTGCATTGCCATTTCAACCTGACCAGTTTAACCAGTTAGTTGGCCTGATCTGAGAACAATGTCATAGCCTCCATCCCTACATGATAAGCTGTACATTCACAACAGGCTTGCAACATACTGGCTGTACTGATGCAACGATCAGTGGACAAAGTATTTTTGAACAGAAACACACAAGTACTATGTTCTCTGCCCAGCAAAAACCCACTTAGTGCATCCAGCACTAAAAACCGATTAAACTGTGTTTCGCAAATACTGCTCTGAGGTGTGAACTGGCACTTCAGTGTTGCTGTGGCTTTTTCTATCAGCATCTCTCCGGAGACGCAGCGAGTCGTGGTCTTGTCTGCTGACAGGACCTTGGTGGTGAGCCCAGATTGTGGGGGCTCACACACCGTCAGCTCTGCTGCTCTCCAGCAGCACCTACTGGAGTCTGCAGAAATCTACACCACACACACACGCACACACGCACACACACACACACACGCACACGCACACGCGCGCACACACACACACACACACACACACACACACACACACAGCAAATCTGAACGTAGGTTTAACGGTTGAGTTACTGATATGGACATACACACACACACACACACACACACACACACACACTAGTGAATAATCACATTCCTCTTGTAAATGTTGATTATGATTATGTGTGTGTGTGTGTGTGTGTGTGTGTGTGTGTGTGTGGTTCTTTCTTTGTGAGCATAATTAGCACTTGGTTTTAGGGTGAAGGTTAGAATGAGGTTAGGGTTGGGGTCAAAGGGAACGCATTATGTCAGTGAGCGTCCTCACCAAGACGCAGCAGGTATGTTGAGTGTGAGACAGGGAGGCTGCTGCTGCAGGTTAGAAGGATTATTGTAAAGAGCGGATACTTGAGCTGTGTAAACTGTGCTTCAGCATGTGTTTCAACATTCAAATGAATTATCTACTGAACACACAATAAGACTCTGAAACATGACAGAACATAGCAGAGCAGGAAAGTCAATTATTTTACCTGAAATAATCTGAAAAACAAAAATATATTCTTTAAAAATGTTTCTATCCTTCACATAGAGGGTTTTATTGTCATGATACACTGACGGTTAGAGCAGTTAGAGGGACTATCCTCAGAAATATTCAGTAAATATACTGTGTGTACACTCACTGTGTACTTATCACTGTCCCAGACCTCATGAGTTACAGAAATAGTTCATCTCAATGAGAGCTCTGGCGACGTCTGCTACTATGTTGTGCGTGAGCCTGTGTCTTTATTTATTAGGGATATGCAGGGTTAATGTGTTGGAGACTGTCCGTGCACACTACATGCACATTCCTGCTACACATTCAGGTTATTTATGTGAGTTCTGTGTATGGGAGTGTACTCTGTTTTGTAACATAAATACCACAAGAAAGAAACATGCTATACTGCATTTTTCTCACTATAACAGTGAATTGAATAAGTGATAAGGCTTGAACACTGTGAGGGGGGAAAGGGCCATGTTAACTGTAAAATAATGAAAATATCATATGGGCACACTTCCACCTCCACGTTTCACGGTCGGCGCTGTGGTGGTTCTGGTCAGGTCCACACTAAATCTGCTGGAGCAAATCTGATCTAAACTCATTTATTCTGGTTTCAGCTGAACAATGTACCAGGTCAGATAATTTACCCATCTGGTTTTCAGTGTCAGGCTGTAGAAATTCTAGCTTGTGTCTGGACATCACAGGCCTGTAATTTCAGTGAAGTAACTAAGATGGGTTTTTTTTTCCCCAAACACTTTGTACTTCAATTTAAAAATAATACTGTTTGTACAGGGTATTCCCAATTTTGTTGTGTACTGAATGTGCCATGAGAGAATGGAAAGCGTGATAGGCAGCAGCAGCTACAGGGGTTGGTGTTTTTTATTAAAGAAATATCTCCCAGGTTGCACTTCAACACAGAATAATCTGGACTCAGCCTCCCTGCAGGAATCTTATCCTGCCCCTGGTCTTTTTGGTTAATGACTGGACTTACTTAATTGTTGCTGATCAATATACTCCGGAGGTGGACTTGCTGAAGTTACTGTCTGCCCTGGTATCAGCACACCTCATACCAACATGAGGCAAAGACGTGGGACTGACAGGCCAGAATGGGCTGATCCATATGTATCATACATAATACATACAGTAGGAGTTTGACCTTGGGGGTGAAGAAAAGTAAAACCAGTGAGAAAGACAGAGAAGACTAAAACAGAAACACAAACACAAGACAGCAGAAACAGGTAGTCGGTAAAAATCATAAAGTGAGAATACCACCAATGGCAAGGAGGGGGAAACAAAGATTAAGATTTAAAAAAATAATGTGTGGGGCTTTGGTGCCCTTCCTGTGGTCCATTACTGTAAAGCCAGGCCTGAGGGAGACATATCCCAGTGGACTGTGTCTGTATAAGATTTCTCACATCTAAATTATCTCCAAGAAAAATGTGCTTTTTTTTTTTTTGCGTCTGATTGAAAAGTTAAATATATTTAATGACAAATGGACAGACTTTATCTGCAGAGGTGCGTGTCCTCATATATGAGCTGCAGGCACCAGTGATAAGATTTTCTTCTGTGGCGTCATAATCTTCCCTGGTTCACACTTCTCAACACCAGCGATAACATAGGAGCAGAAATGTCTCACATGAAGACACTCACAGGAAGTGGCTGTGCTGGGGAAGTTTAGACCAGGACCACATTCATTCACACACACACACACACACACACTCACACACACACTCACACACACACTCACACACACACTCACACACACACACACACACTCTCTCTCACACACACACACACACACACACACACACACACACACACACCAAGGAACCTGCAGTGACTGGTGTGTGTGTTGACCCTACTGTCAAAGTAGTTCTCAGTTGCAGTTTGAGGTGTTTCTGATAAAGATAAAAATGAATCAAAAAAGGTGAGCAGGCATCAGAAGTTTCAAAACTCAATAGGAGAAACTTTGTGAGTCATTAATAGATTTTCAGTTACATGAACACAACGTTTTTACCGCTCCACCTTCTGCATCAGGCTTCTTATAGCCACTCTAAACAACAACCACACCCGTATCAAAGTGTTTTTTGTTTTGCAGCTCAAACCAATACTTTCACCCTAATGCGCACAAAAAAACCTTACTTCATATTCCACAATCGTGTAGATTATGATATTGATCGTCCCTCTCTGTAAAAGCATTATAAATATAAAGAGCATTTCTCCATTAACGGAGAGTAGGAAGCTGGCTAATGCTAATGAGCCTCAGAGTGCCCATTCCAGTCCATTAAGGGCTCTTAGCGCTGGGAAATGATTGTGTTTTCACAGGGAGAAAAACTAACACGGCCACGCAGACCCACAACTTACACACAGGGAGCTTAATGATAAATGGTACTAATGGACTTTATGTACATTTGAGGGGAGAAAAAATAGGAGATTGGAAAATGTATTTGTTGCTGTAAACTTGAAAGACTCAATTCATTTGAGGATCTAATCAGATTTTTCATGCATGACATGAAAGGAAAGCGGTTTTATGAAGCGCAGAAAAAGTTCATGCTGACGTTACATCATGCAGTTTGGAAAACTTGTGATGAGATCCAGTTTGTTCGGCAAGAACTTTATGTCACGAGACGTTATTATAAATAGTAACTACATATGTAGGACAAAAAGGGCTTGAGCCTGATGAATCACATTGTTCTGTCGAAGTCGATTTAAGCCAGTGACTATCGTTTCGTGTTCATGTAGTAATTTGCATCTAAACACTGTGTGCACCTCGGATTTATTGGGAGTGCCGCAATAAAGGGACATCTCAGTTTCATTATGCACCAGCTGAGGAGTATTTGCTTTGTTTGTTCTGTCACTACATTAAAATGTTCGGGTCTCACAGCTGCCAATGAATTAAGTATTGTACACCATGTATTATGGGCTTTGGGGAATCAATTAAATCAACCTGGTTTTGTTCAGTGAAGACTCTTTTTGTGAAAAGGTCAGAGCATTAAACAAAGGAACAGAGCAAACAGTGTATGGTGGGTTTGGGGGGGGTCAGGCTGCTTGTGCTTAATACTTAATCTCTGCAAAGGAATGCACATGGGGCTGTGTAAAAAAAGAGGGGACGGGGGTGGAGGAGGAGGTTGCGGGGGGGTCAGGGGGAACTACCTGTCTACTGAATCAACAGGGGATGGAGGGGGTGAGGCAGAAAGACAAATACAATGAGAACATAAGAACCAGGGGGGAGAGTAAGTATGTGAGAAACAGAGATGAAGCTTGGTGTATTGTTTGAGTGAGTGTGTGTGTGAGGGAGAGAGAGAGAGAGAGAAATGAATGAGGGATGTGAGGAGGAGGAAGAGGGAGGGAGGGGTACGGACTACCTGTCTGGAGAATCGGTGTCCCCCTCCGACCTGAAACGTTACTCCTGCTGCATTGTTCAGTGACGGACAGAACAAGACACAGTCAAGAACAGCTAGCCAAGCCAGGGGATCAAATTATTCTCAGAGAGGAAAGATTTACCCTGAACACCCCCTGCCCGCCCGCCCGCCCTCATCTACCCACATTCTCCTCTCCTCTTTTTCCTCCTGCACCCCCCCGCCCTCCGCTGCTACCTCTAAAACTGAAGTGAAATCTGAAACAGAGCGATCCTCAAAACATTCCTGCTAAATCTCAAAAGCCAACACATGTGCCTCGCCCACACACACATACATGTGCAGAGACAAACACAAAACCACATAACACAGCAACACACAGTTTGCATGCACACTCCACTCTAACGGGCTCGTACAGAACACTGCATCCCTGCACACAGGAGGGTGAGAGCGGCGGCTGAGAAGTTGAGAAGAAGCAGGTCTGAGTGTGAGCAGCAACAGGGAGGTCTGCGCTAATCCAACAGGAGGAGCAGGATGAGAAAACCATCACAAGAACAGCATCAGTCAGTGTCCTGTGACAAAAACCCATCCCTGACACTGCTTCTGCACGTGAAGAGTGGAAAGAGAAAAAAATGAAGCTAAAACAAGTTAAAGACGGACACAAACATTATGTATCTATGTGTCTCAATGAGCCATTTGATGGAGCCTGCAACCTGGAGATCTTTACCCCTGCTGCTCCTGCACTGCCTATAATGCACAGAGCTCAGGGCACAATCCAACAAGAGAATCCAGGTGCAGATTATTTCTATAGATTTAGGTTTGTCCAACACACACAGTTCTTATAAACCTTATTGTTTAACAGTCAGCTGCTTTAACAATTATCTTTTCTGACGAGTTCACTTAAATGTTGGACTGTGTGTTTTTCCACCCAAATAAATGTTCACAATCTATCAAACAATAAACGACAGCTACAAACGAAGAAAAAAACCACCCTGGCAGGCAGACCTGCTGCAGCCTTGTGAAATGACCTGTGTAACCCCTGGAATCAACAGACACGGCTGTCAAAACTGCTGGCAGACAGATGTGTAATGTGTGATTTAAACGCCACCCACTTTAATGGGTTTGGAGCTGGTTGCTATGTGCAGCAGGTAAGCCTATATGATCTGTTTGCATTGCTGACATACTTACCTGCTTCCAGGACATTTCACCCAGAGGCATCTCTGTTAGGACCACAGACGGTTTTGCAGCGGTTGTGACGAGCTCACATGCATCGTCTGGTGTTGGAAAGGGATAATTGTATTTAATGAAATCTTCAAAATTAAATTTAAATATATGAGGCGACTGAAAAAAGAACCAAAATAACTGAACTTATTTACTGGTAGGTATAGTGTACAGTTTACCCAAAACAAATCTGAAAGTAAGAAATCAATCTCTTCTTTGTAGCCAGTCTGATGAACAGATTGAATTCATAGAAGAGTCCAGGGTAAACGACAGAACAAAGATGCTTACAACAATAACACGCCTATTAATATCAAAAGACTAAAGTGTCATGTTTCTCCTCGGGATTCTGTGCCAGAGTTGCTTCACAGCACCTGGACGTTGGTGAGGCTGGCGATGATAAACAAGCTTTGTCTTAAACCGATCTGAAAGTTCAAACATGCTCACCATAATTCTACCCTGCCCTGCCAGCGTCAGCCAGACATCAGGACAGTCTCACAGTGTGGGTGCTTTGTTCCGACGTCCTGCAAGTCTTAACACATTTCAGATGAAAACACAGGAAACTTTCCCCTCAATTGCATCTAAACAGCTTTCTGTCCATCACGTCAACCAGCAGCTAGAAGAATGGCATGTTGGCATCTGACAAAATACTTGGGTTTCATCTGGCTAAAGTTCATCGCTGAAGTCGACTACTGATTCAACTGTACGCCTTCGTGACGAGACACGTTTCTTTGTGAGCGAGAATAATTGTGATTTTTTTTTTTCCTCTAGAACAGACGAATTCTTTTAGCACAAGAATGTAGTTTGTCCCCCTGTCAAATCATTAAGCATCACGTGCAGGTTTTAAACATATTAAACAAGAGAAAGTGCTGTTGAATCCATTCTAAGAGCCAACACCATGTGGACATATTAGGAGTTAGAGAACCAAGTGTTGGTGTTTCCTCTAAACCAACGCAGAAGAACAGGGAACAATGAGATGATGTCACTCAAAAGCTGTCAGTCAAACTTCAAAGGTACATTTGTGCTGTGAAAACACTGCGTTGACATGTGTTTTAGTTTGATGTTCTCATCGTTTGGTCGGGCTCTAAAACAACTTGCTTAGGTTCAGGGTTTGGATTCAAATACCGGTTCTGGTCACAGTTACAGTAATAAACACAGAAAACATACAGAATAAATACAGAATCATTTTTACAGCAAGTGTTAAAGGTAGGGACAAACATTATACATACATTTACATCATTTTGTCATTTAGGTTGGAGGACTCGTCACAATCATGTCTGTTTCCACTGCTCGAGTTTTGCTCCAACTGGTTAACCCAGTTTTCCACCTCGGCAGAGATGTACATAGTTAAATGCCTCAGGATTGGTTTTACTGGAATATCCAAATGGTCTAAATGAAGGAGATAAACCTTTGCTAGATTTGTCTCATGTTGTTTGAGGACAGAGTATTTAACGAACTAGAAGAAAAGCAAGTGAGGACATGTGCTCATACAGCAGATCAGAAACACAATGCGTCTCTGTTAATGACAAACACAGGAGAGCACAGACAGACTGAGACAGGCTGTTTGCCTCACTGACCTGCAACTAGATTAGAGGCTCAGTTCTTGAGCACCAGACCAAAGACGAACGAGATGTGAGCAGGGTGGGACGGGAAGGGGACGGTCCCAAAGGTGAGTGACACAGCCCGGCTAGTTGTATCCCATAATTAGCCTTTTGTGTCCAGACGTTCTTGGCCCTAATCAAAAGACTAAGACAGGGCTAATGGCTAAAAACCCTTAAAAAAAGGGTGGATGGGGTCAGTGGGTGGGCCAGACGAGGTCTTTGTACTGCCCTTTGCTCACCCACTAATTAGTTGACATTGAGGGTGAAGGAATGAGAGTAGGCCAGGCCGTTGTAAGGATAGAGGAGTAGGGAGGGGAAGGACCACGGGAGATAGAACAGGAGGAGGGAGGTCGGGACAAACCAGGAGGATCCTCCTCAAAGATCTGACGAATCAGACGGTGAACAGCTGGGGGAAGGAGTTGATTGGCTCAGACGGCAGTGAGGGAGGTGCAGGGTGGTCACACCCGCCACTGTTTTACACAGAAACACACAGTGTTACGGAGGCTTGCATATAGAAGTGCAGTGCTGCCAGGAATATTTGCATAATTCAGATCAAACATATCTTGTCAGCACCCGAAGATCAAATCATCAGTAAAGCATACTGCATGCAAGAAAACCAATCAAAACAAATAGAGCGGCCTTCAGTAAATTTACAATATGTTGATGGATTGACAATGTCAACTCATGCAATAAAACATCCCCCCTCAATGGCTGCCTGTTATCTTTCAACAGCACAGTCAACATCACTGTTTTACTGCTAACTGCTGCTAGCTGGAGCAAAAGAAACTTTCATTTTTCAATGATAATAAAACTGGGCCCCTGCTGCACCTCAGGCTAGCTAAACTAGCATTAGAAAACAATAGCTTCAGAACAAAAAGCGTCTGAAATGAGTGTGAGTGCACGGGTCATGGATGTATCATAAGATGGTATTTCTGAACCATAAATACTACATGAATGTCCCACATGCTTCCACCTTTGTGGGCCCACAGACCATGAGGACGTTTTGAAAGAGCTGGCTGATTTTCTGGCTGATTTTCTGGCTGATTTTCTCTGCACACACAACTAAGAATTTATTCACTGTTGTCCAGCTGCTTCTTTGACAATGATTTTCTCTGTGGGACTAGCGCTTTTTTTTTGGCCAAGTGTGTGTCATGTGACCAAATGCCAAAGTTGTAGTAACACAATTTGACCACTAGGTCAAATTTCCCAGCCCAACACTGGTCCTGGGAGCTTGGCACCGTGTGGGCCGGCAACAGCCATGATATCAATATGTACAGCCACACATAATGATACAGCCATTTATAAGGTCTGCCTACAATATGAGTGTCGTCAGGTACAGTTGTCTAAAAGTAAACTTGCTATAGTGTTTGGATAGTCCTCAAAAATGAGACACAACTCCACTGTGCCCATGCACCTTAAACAAACAGCACTACACCTCTGCTGACACACCAACACGTGCACCTCAACATAACTAAACAAATGCTTAGTCAAGCTGTAATAAAAGCCCTTAGCCTTTAGGCAGCCCATTCAGCTGCACCAAGATCTGCATTGTAAATGTACCTGTAGTCATCGTGACACCAGTTACACAAACACTTCAAAAATGAATGGGTTCATGAACAGTGAATGTGGGCCTGTTACTGTAGGATGTGTAATTAGTTATGATGACACAATACACCACATCATGTACATGTAATGTTTGGTCCATGCAGCCAAACCTATTTGTAATTTTTTGTCATGTTTTCCTTGTCAGACACCAGCCCTGCGTCCTCCACTGTTTGAATGATTTTCAATTTCAGTTTGTGTGCAGAACCTACAGGAACTTTGTTGTGGTTTATAGTTAATTCAGTTGTGAAATGTAGCTTGATCAGTTTTGACTTTCTTCAAATACTCTTAAAACTAAAGTGAAACCATATTTCTAGATTTTTTAAAAAATGTGCCAAAAATCAAACAGTGAAACTGTTCATTTATAAAACTATTCAGAGCTTTTGCTGTGGTTGCTGTAAACTCTGGGCTGGAGCGTCCTGTTTGCTTTAATTCTTGAGATGTGTCCAGAATGCAACTCCACCTGTGGCAAAATAAAGTGAGTGGACATATTTTAGAAAAGCACACAGACTGAATGAAGAAGGCCTGATTCCAGGAACTCTCTGTAGACCTCTGTGATAAAACAGTCCCTCTGAGTCCCTCTGACAGAGCTTCAGAAGTCCTCTGTAAAGATGGAGAAGCTGCTGGAAGGACAAGCATCTCAACAGCTCTCCATCAATCAGGCCTTTATGGTGCAGAGGTCAGACTGTCGACACTCTGACTGAAAGGGATTTTATGCCACTTGGAGTTTGCTGAACAGCATTTAAAGGACTCCTTCCACTGACATAGTCACATAAAGGAAAAGTTATGGCAACACAAGTATGCCAGAAGTGATTGAACAACTTTGCTCATGAGGTGGGTTGATTCACACCTTCCTCTTTCAAAGGAGAAGCAGAGCTGCAGATGAACTATTGTTTAAAGCACAATAATGTACCCAAGATATGACTGAAGTGTCCAGACTGCACCACTCGGCCGGAGGGCTCACCAACCATTAAATTAGCCTGCAGCACCCAGCGCCCTGTAAACACTGTCCATCTTGGCTACCTTTTATTTGAAAAGTGTGACAAACAATGGCAGCCCTGCATTGTAAACATGTGAGCTCATGACTGGTTCGAGTTGCACAACTGCTGAATTCATCTTGAAAATTTGAGCAGAGAAAAACCGAAATGCACTTTGACACAAAATAAACCATTACCGGCCACCGAGGGAGCTGCACTGGGAGGTCATGGGTTTCGCCAAACCAGCAGAGAGGTAGAGGCAGGGGAGGTGTCAGACTCTGGTGGGGCAGGGATGGAAAAGCAGGCGCGCTGGCTGCCTGCTCCACTCCTATTGCCTTTGAGCAGAAATTGGGTACAAGATCAGATAATCCAGGGAAAACAAACTTTAAGTTAGAGTGGCTCCAGGACATGAGAGATGATGGATAGGTCAAAGAAAAAAATGGATGCGTATTTGTTGATTTGTCAGAAACAAGGTTAGCACAGCAGGAGGTTGTATATCTTTACCTGATGCTCAGGAGCCCCCGAGCCAACTTTGAAGAAGAATCAATTTCCCCCCGTCTGCACCAAACCTTAACCATGCCAAGAAAAACTGCAGCTCCAAATTGCCTCTTTCACTCACTCTCACACACACACACACTCTCACACACACACCCACACACACACACATCTGCTGTGTCAGGATTAGAACAAAGTGCTGTTCACTAGGCCTCTACATAGGAGCCATGATGCAGCTCACAGGTAAACAAGGCTTCGATCAGCCGAGATGGGCCCAGGTAACAAAGCCTACATCTCCTAGCATGAGGTAGAAGAATCGGTCTGCAGTGTCTTCCACCAACACAGCATCTTTAGGTATTTGGATTACGTTTTACTGTAAACAGGCAGACTTGTATTTCACTTTACAGATGGAACAAAAAGGGTAAAAGTGTTTTTCTTTTAAAAAAAAAAAAGGGGGGGGGAAATCTTTCAATCACAGGGATCGTAGAATCCAACAGATACGGGAGACACAAACTGTAAATCAATGTGCTGCAGCTCCACAGTTGAGTCTACAGGAAAAAAGAGCAGTATTGTCAGTATCTAACAGTGACAGCAGCCACTTTATTGACTGGGCTGGATATGTGATCTGAGCACTGTGCAGGGGGACGTCTTGCCCTTTGACACTGCAGCCCTGAGGCATGGCCCTGGTGCCTGCTGGCAGATGTGACTTACTGGAGCAGACTTCCCTGCAGTGTGACAGCTTGTTTGTCCCCCCCTCCCCTCCTCCCCTCCCCTCCTCAAACACACACACAGAGACACTCAAACACACACACGCACACACTCACTCCGCCTTCAGTTCCTCCCCTCCTGTTGCAGCTCCTCCTCTTCACTCCATCCATATAATTATTGTCCCTTGGGGTGTTCTTTAACAGGCCCCAGCTCCTCCGCCCTGACCAATGACTGGCACCATCAACCACCTATCCACTCCGCCCCACTACATGGATGATGGGGCTATATGGGTTTCTTAGCCAACACAGAGCAACAGCTGGAGGTGGAGAAAAGAGGACGACGTACGTGTCTTGTTATAAACACAATAGTGACTTGTGTACTCTACGCCGTCTGACCTTACTGACTGAGGACAAAGCCAGGGAGCAGGAGTAACGAGGTTTAGGAGCCACTGGCCCAACTGGTGCTTTGTTATTTCATCAGTTGTCATTTGACATAAATGATTGCGTTACCTGTGACACCCTGTGTATTTGTTTCTCATATCTTTACGTTCTCTCCAGCTGGTAACGGTGACCTATTTGTTCGGTCGCCACTCAAATGAAATCTCTTTAACTAGATTTCAAGCACTTAAAAATAAGGAAAACAGTTTATTATATTTGTTTTTTGTAATTCTGAATGTTAAATGTTGTGTTTGTTTATCATCTCCCATCAGCATAGCTTTGCCTCTACGGGTCGTACAGTATCGTCTTCCTCGCCGTGCGCAGATCTTGTACAACTCTGCCGTGGCTAAGTGGAAGGAAAACAGGGTGTGCTTGCCAGAGAGAGGTGTCACTTGTTCTCAGTATTAGCAGTGGAGTAGATAAGAAAACAGATGGGACAGGGGAGGTCAGAGGGCCATGCTACGGCTGACAGGTTTGTTTATTTGGCCCGTCCCTGATATCCTGCTTTCCCCCCTGCACGCCCTGCAACGACGCAGCCTACAGCCTGACCTGGAAGTGACCACGCAGAGACAGATCAAGGCCACTTTTCACCAGAGAGTCAACACAACCCGCCCCACTCACCACTCAGGCCAACTCAAAACACATGGGGCAAGTGTGGGCTTATTACCCCCTTCCCTGACAAGAATAACAATTGACTAATTTGTACTCACATAGCTGAGCCAAGTTCAGATACTGTAAGGGGAATTTTAACCAAAACAAATATGGCTGACACCAACAGCAAATATACGTATCAGATAAAACTGATGGACAATGAGTGAAAAAAAAACAAAAAAAAAAACCTGCTGACATGTCAAAATGTGAGCATTAATTATATTTGCTTTATTTAAGTCACATTTATTAAATTTTCCAACATTCTTGGAAAGTTCATGCTGAACTGTGTGTGAGGTCTGAGGTCCTGCAGAGCTGATAACCCTGCCTGGGCACCAGCAGATAAGACTGTTCAGTGAGATCCCACTAACACCAAGCCAAAGAGCCTCTGTAGGCAAGAGGAAGATAAACTGGATCCCACAGATTCCAGAAGATTCTCTCAAGTCAGTATGACTCATTTCCTTTAATGACAGATGCTAAAAAACAGATGCTTGAAGTTGGGGAAAGAAATTATTTCTGGGGAGACTCTTACACCTTCTCACAGTACAACTAGTTTTCCATATAAAAGTTTATAGCCTCAAACAAACGGCTTTTGTCAGCTTTGTCATAGATAAAGCCAGTCCAGATCCTTTCAGACCCTTTTCTATGAATTCCCTTTCTTAAATTATCGTCACACTCGAATGTCACTGAATGATTAATAGTTGCAATTCCACCGACACAAACTGAAAATCCCGAAATTGTGTAATGTGAGATTTAAAGTCAGAGCAGTATTACTACACAGTATTACAGTATGTACACTAGTACTGAAAGGAATTGGATTTTAGACGTGCATGCATTCTTTTCACATGACAGATTACGTTGTGTAGACACCACACACTTTACAGAATGCACACAGCATAAACACACATTTCACATGGTAACTCAGTTAAAGGGTAAGAAGAAAAGTGGAACTTTCAAACACTAACGTGAAAGCAGATCCACACCCAGCCGATATTTGCCTCAACAAGGCACTGTGGCCATTTCCTCATTGTTCTGTAGCTGAGCTCTCAAGCAAACAGGGATCTTCCCTAGAGGCATCAGTGAAATATCACACATGCATTCTGCAACTGCTGCAATTTTTGTTTACTATATGACTTTAAAAGGAGACAGCCCTAACCAAGCCATGGAAGTAAACTACACAGGCAGCTGCAAACAAATCCTGAAATTGAACCCGTACAACAGCAAAGTTGGCCTCACAATAAACTAGAAGTTGAAACGTTTTACGGGGGTAGGGTATATTGTGTTATGTCCTTAGTTTCAGTCTGTGATCAAATAAATAAGGAGAAAACGAGGAGGCCCAGGCTGCTCTGTCATCTGATGCTGTAAAAAGATCAGTGGAATGGCACAGGCAGTTTTATAGAAGGGACTGAACTAACACTTCTTCAAATATCCCACAGTGGACGGGATGTAATCCCTCCAGTTCTAAACAGATGAGGGAAAACCAAAAACAAAGCAGCGCTGAAAACAAGCAAAACATCTGCAGGCGGAGGGTATATCAAGCACACGCACATTCAGCCAAGCAGATGGTTCGTCTCCACCATCACTCAAGTATATCCTGCTCACACACAGCAGGGCAGGAGTGAGATGCATGGCCTGGGAGCCTCACGCTGCAGACCACCCCCCACCCACGAGGGGGAGGGTGTGTGTCAGAGTGTGTGTTTGACAAATCAGCATAAAAATCACACAAAACATCAGCTGGTTCACACTCATCAAGTTCAGTTTATAAAACCTTTTACATGCCAACAAATCCACGTGTTGTGCAACGTAGCATGAACCCATAGCAAAAAATATCTGAATAAACATGCAAAATAAACACATATGGCCACAGATGCAAACAATAACTGCACTGCATCCATATAAGCTTGAATATTTAAAACAAGCTTGAAAATGTCCTGCTCACATCTACACCGAAGTGTCTTAAAGTCACCGTGGCAGGAACGACAGCCTCCAAATAATTACCCAACAAGCAGAAAGAACTGTGTGAGTGCAGCAGGACCGGGGTGGGCTGGGGGGCCCTGTGTGTGTGTGTGTGTGTCTGTGTGTGTGCATGAATATATGTGAATTGGTTCTTCTCTCCCTCCCTGGGACACAGTGTGAAGCAGACCTGTTCAGACAGCGAGGGCCGACTCCTGTTTAGACTGAGCCGGCGCCAGTCGTCCCCTCACTTCGCCTCAGCAGCGACAGGTGAGTGCCTTCAGCCGACTATCATCACACTCACCACTGACAGCACCGTGACACGCCACAGTCAATCCATCACGCCTGTCGCACTGAACCAGTACTTCCAGTGTCGTGTGCAGGAACTAGGAGGGAATCATTTTTCTGTTTTCTTTTGTTTCTGTGAATTAGAAGTGATTACGCAACCCAGGACCACACAGCACAAAAAAGGGAAGGGGCATTAGAAAGAACTAATTGGTTTCTGTGAAAAAATTCACATCTGACCTCTTGTGAAAGTTACTAAACAACAGGACGTCACATCATATACATGAAGCTTTTAGAAAAGGAAGAACTAAACCAAGTTTTCACCTCAGATCCCAGAACTTTTTAAACATATAAACAGCTGGAAACGGCCTTGCCCTTGGCATGTGGGAATATAATATGACAGAAAACATCATGCATCAAATTAAATTAACTTAAAAAAAAAAGGCTTCAAGCTTTAAACAAGTCAACTGCAAAGTCGCAAAGAGAATCTGCAGTGTTATATAAGAGCATGACTTTTTACATGCATGTGTTTGCATCGTTGCCTGTGTGTTCATGTAACTTCACTCTGTGATTCTGCAGATCGGCACAGTGCGTTTGATTCTGTCACAGCCACAGAAATACCATTTATTTAACAATATTCATGTCTCACACACACACACACACACACAGACACACACAGACACACACACAGACACTAGAAAATCATGCCTAAAGTGGCTGTAAGCTGCTTAATGCTGACTGACAGATAGATGATCAGCTTTCAGTTCTACCACAATTGGAGAAAAAAATACAAAATGCATTATGCAATATTTGTATTACTTGTCTGTGTTGTGCATTCTTTCAGGTGTAAGCAAACCTTTGCATTGTTTTTGCCTTTTTGCATAAATGACCATATGATTTCACTTCTCAAACCTGTCAAGCAAAGTTTGAGTCTGAGCTGCCCCATGTGAACTCTGTTTTGCTCCTTTGTGAAAGTGAATATTACACTAATCCCCCAAGGCCGCCTCACGACGCTCAAGGTTAAATGAGGACCAATTGTGAAGCAATATATTACATCTAGACCAGTCCCAGTTAAATGGCTGGCAGTTATATATATTAGTAATCAGCTGGGGCAAAGAGGGGGAAAACACAAGGCTTCAGAGCTGAACTAATAATCAATTAATCAAAACTGTCCTTCCTTTCACCTCGTTGTGGGGAGGATGCAGACAATCCTTGTCATAAAAAAAGATCACTGAGGAATCTGGCTTCAGTGCTGCTCAGCAGGCAGATGCATGCGTTGAGGAGAGCCAGTCTCACTATGAGGAACGCTTACGTTGTGTGGTTTGTTGTGTGGAAATGAATATGCGTAGAATTATCGAATGATCCTTGGCTTCTATAGCGACTCCAGATGATAAAAAACACAGACGATAAAATGTCTTTTCTAACGCAACGCAAACACAAACTGAGATTACAGAGCCGAGACTCTTACAGATTGTTAGAGCTCAAAGTCAGAAAGTGCAGCAGGTTCCACTGAGAAACAGTGACTTCTAACAACAGGCCAGTAGACACAGTCGCAGGTTACAGGGTCACATGCAGCATTTAAAAGGCTAATCCAGCCTCACCTGTGAAGGGGTCTGGTCTCCCCAACTCCCTGCTGTGCCTGCACTTTAGGTGTGCTGTATACACACATGCACACACGGAAACACTGACACACACGCAGAAATGTCCACTGTGAACTACCTCCCTCCCCTTCCATTCCCTATTTACAGCCTCTAAAAGCCTTTTCCATTTAACAGCGGGCCTGGGGCTGTGAGTGACAGGGAACAGAATGGACCTTATGTTGTCACTTTCTCAGCACTGTGGCCTGGAGGGAGGCCTGGCACAGCAGTCTGCTGCTGGTGGTGGAGTGGGTGGCGGGTGGGGAGTGCTGTGGAAGGGTGGGGGTGGTGGTGCGGACTGTGCAGAACAGACCTGCAGAAGTACAAACAAAAAAGTGGGCCACAGTTTCAGATTAAGTCTGAAACTGTGTGTAGTCTGAAGGGGAGGTCAGGCAGCTGTCTGTATTCAAAAGGAACAGACGTGAGCAGAGATTTGCCTCAGCTGATTGACATTTGACCAGAAATAATTGGAGGTTAAAGGTGCGACGTGTAAGATTTACTGGCATCTAGCAGTGAGGCTGCACCCAGCACCCCACCCTTTCCATAAGCAAGAGAGCCTACAGGGGCCGAATCCTGATTCCCTTATTTTATTATTCCTTGTTCCTATGATGAAGGACGCCCCAAAGCTCTGGAGGAGCATGAGTGTATCAACCACAGAAGTCTGATACTAATCGACACACCCCTTTATCAGTGTATGGGGAAAAGGCTATTTTATTCTAGGAGTTACTCAAATCAACTAGAGTCAGGTAGGAAACAAAAATTGACCTTTAACCTTTTAGTACTGTATTTATTTTACTGGCTCTAAAATTGTGTTTAGTTATAAATTCCAACAGTCTGAATATTTCAAACCACTGTGCCACAAAAAACAAGCTTTTTTTTCGTGCCATTATCTGGTAGTGAAAGCAGAGATTCAGAGAGGAAACACAGTGTGAGTGTGAGGAGTACAAGTTTACTCATCTGATTTATTGAGTCCAAAATAAAGCTTGAGTTCAAATGAAAAAACATAATAAAATACATTTTTATCTTGTGTGCAGCAAAGATAAACTTTCAGGATCAATGGAAAGAGAGAAGTTTGGGGAAACATCTTTAAACAGATACTGCTCATTGTTTGGCTACCATGTGTGACCGCCTGCATTTATCAGAATAATATGAATCAGTCACTCGGGGCTTTGGTTGCTGACCTCTGTGGATCCAACCTGGGCTCAACGTTCAGGTATGCAGCGAGAAAGGAGACGTGACGTTGATAGATGGCCAGGTGCTGACAGCGAGGGGCAGGTAGAATACCAGTTTTACAGTTCACTTGGAGATTCATTAAGCATTTTGGACAGGCTCCTTTGGAAAGACCTTGCTGCGGTGTAACCTGATCTCAGGCCTGAGGGATACTGTAATGTTTTTACACGAATCGCCCCGAACTACGGGTGAGCGCTCTGTCACAGGCCAGAGGAGCGAGGGAAGAGCAGGGGGGTTCGATATGTTTGTGCAGGACGAGCTCGACATCCTTTTCTCTTTATCTCTCTTCTTCCTCTAATGACAAACGGCTCATCCCACAACTCACTTTCCATTCAAACCGGGTTCTCAACTTTTTTTTTTTTATGTCTCCCCTTCGTCCCCATGTTGTGACAGGCATCTAAATTGATTAAGCTACGCCCCAGGATCTGACACTACGGCGTGTTGCCTTCTATTTGTTGATTACTATTGATTTTCTTTGATACTTCATTTAAAAATCAATAGCCAGAGCAGAAGAAAAATAGGCACAGTTTACACATACTTTAACATACTATTGTGCAACAGAGAAGGCCGCAGTTTTGGCAGTAGCCGCCGCGATGGCAGCAGCCAATTACGAGGAAAGCTCTTAACAGGTGAAAGAGAGAGGCCCCGGATCGATTCAAAGCTTTCTTCTCCAATCACAGAAAGTGCCCATAAATTAAAGCGCATCTGTTTTGTTTTGAAGACAGCCATGAAGCATGATGGCAACTTTTTATTTATTTATTTCTTATCTCGTGTTTTATACAGCCCCATTTTCGTTGCAATTGCTCTGTCCTCCATCATGACATGACAGACCGAAAGGACAAGTGTCAAATAACAGGTAAGCAGCATGTCTACAGCATGATATATCCGAGTAATTCGACCTGCCTCACTACATCTGAATTGACACTGGCAGTGTAAGGTACTTTACCATAAGTTATGATATTCCTCAGATCAGACATTACTTCAGTCACTGCCTATGATGGTTTTGTGGTTTTTCCATGAAAGAAGTGTGTCTCACTGAAACGCACTGAAATATTTGAGATAGTTTTATTTTTATTGGCAGTCACAGTAACTGCAGACGCTTGTTACAGCATGTGACATTTCAGTGTTGTTAAATATAACACTGGAGCAATAAACAAAAAAAAAAAAAAAAAAAAAAGACTAATGGATCAGAAGAAACAAATATAAAATGCATTCACATGTTGGATGTGTGGACGGATTATGAGACAGCAGGTTTTTACTTCCCTTGTGTCTTTTACGGTCATTTTTGGCCTGTTTTACTTGTTTTTTCTCTGTGAGGTCATTTTGCATTTTACATCTTTTGTTTTGTGTCTCACTGGTTTCACTGGACTGGCTTTTTAATAATAAATGATGACAGTCCCTTCATACAGATGCTCTGGCCCAAGGTCCACCTGAACCGGTTCACTAATCCATCTATGGATTCACTGGACTTCCCATTTGTGTGAACCACATTTAGAAAAAAAAGAAAAACAAAAAAATCATGGCCGTGCACTGTGTGAGTAAGTTGGAGCCATGAAACCAAAACAATGAGCTGAAAGACGCTAAAAAGCTCGAGACACCTCTCACATTACAAACAGTCAGCAGATCCATTGTTGTTATAAAAACACTGATTTCTTCAGTTTAAAATGAAGCAAACCAAATGTCTAATATCTGTATCAGAAACTGTCTGTCATATAAATCTTTTCTGTCATTTGTCCCGAGCTGTACTAATCTTTTTCTCTCATTTCTCTCCTCCTCACCTAATTCCCCCCTCCCCACCCTGTGTCGCCCTTTGCCCAAACTCAAGCATGCAGAACAGAGCAGGCAGGTCCTCTCTAGCAGACCAGACCGCTCTGTTCTCAGAGTTCTCACCTTTCACCCAAGGAGAACGTGAGGCAGCATCACTTGGGCCCCTGAGGCCCAAGGAGACCAGAACACAACACCACCCTGACAAACCGGGTTGTATGGAGAGTCAGTGGCACGTTGAAATACACAAGCTTGCAGAAAGACACCAGACAGAACAAATAAGTGACTGGCATAATAGAAGAGACGTGGATGTGACATGGAGACACCTAAAGTGGATTTGAGTGCAAAGTTGTTGCGTTCAGGCCTCATAGTCAGGCAGCAGGTGTCAACATCTGCTTGGGTGATGTGTGTGGGTGTCTGTCTAAAAGGACCTACTCCATAAGTTGTGCATGATATATTTATATATATTTGTGTGTGTGTGTGTGTTAAAAACAAAAATCTAAAGTTAGAGAAGGTCTATTTGTGAATAAGTGAATATACAATCCACAACTTAACTTAAAAACTTTCTCCAGACTATGCACTTTTCAGTATCCATCCATCACCCACTACTGCGACCTGGCACATCCAGAGTGACGGGGAGACTTATGCCAATCCCAGCAGGCATTGGGTGAGAAGTGGGGTACACCCTGGACTTACACTCTCTTCAAACCTACGAGCAATTTAGAGTCACCAACCAACCAAACCTGCATGTGTTTGGACTGTGGGAGGAGAAAACCCACACAGACACAGGGACAACATGCAGACTCCACACAGAAAGGCCCCGGGTCCACCTGGGTTCAGACCCTAATCCTGACCTGCATGTGTTTGGACTGTGGGAGGAGAAAACCCGCACAGACACAGGGACAACATGCAGACTCCACACAGAAAGGCCCCGGGTCCACCTGGGTTCAGACCCTAATCCTGACCTGCATGTGTTTGGACTGTGGGAGGAGAAAACCCACACAGACACAGGGACAACATGCAGACTCCACACAGAAAGGCCCCGGGTCCACCTGGGTTCAGACCCTAATCCTGACCTGCATGTGTCTGGACTGTGGGAGGAGAAAACCCACACAGACACAGGGACAACATGCAGACTCCACACAGAAAGGCCCCGGGTCCACCTGGGTTCAGACCCTAATCCTGACCCGCATGTGTTTGGACTGTGGGAGGAGAAAACCCACACAGACACAGGGACAACATGCAGACTCCACACAGAAAGGCCCCGGGTCCACCTGGGTTCAGACCCTAATCCTGACCTGCATGTGTTTGGACTGTGGGAGGAGAAAACCCACACAGACACAGGGACAACATGCAGACTCCACACAGAAAGGCCCCGGGTCCACCTGGGTTCAGACCCTAATCCTGACCTGCATGTGTTTGGACTGTGGGAGGAGAAAACCCACACAGACACAGGGACAACATGCAGACTCCACACAGAAAGGCCCCGGGTCCACCTGGGTTCAGACCCTAATCCTGACCTGCATGTGTTTGGACTGTGGGAGGAGAAAACCCACACAGACACAGGGACAACATGCAGACTCCACACAGAAAGGCCCCTGGTTGGGCTGGATTCAGCACCTTATGATGCCCTACTTTAAATATTTTATTTAGGACTTACATCTTAACCACCTTTTTGCACATTTTTTAATATTCACTAGACTCCTGAAACTGTTAAAAAGGAAAAACCTGCTGTCTGGAAACATTTCCATGGCCTGCGACTGCTCGGCCAAAACAAGGGATGCTGTGATTAGACTAAACTTTCCATGGGAGCTCAGCTCATATTATTAAATGCAAAAGATGCAGCAAAACCTTTTTAGATTGCAACAATAACGTTATAAAATCTGTGCATTGTTGCCTGCAGTCCTGTAAATGTGAGCATGTGTGTGCCAGTGGCAGCGACCTTGCCCCTGCCCCCTCCAGCAGGAGCGACAGATGCTCAGTAATCTGTGTGAAAGGCGATCCACCACTTAATGGGATTGTTTCTGTTACACCTTAAAGAAGAGGCAGCCAGCAGACCAGAGCTGAGCAGTCGTCCTCCATAACTGCTGTCCTGGGACCTCAGGTGGACACAGCGGGTGAGGAAGAAGAGGCGAGGGGGGTTCACACCTCAGAATCATAAAACAGAGCAGAGCTCCTCTCCCCACAGAGCACATTGTCTTAAAACAGATGGCTGACATATTGATGGTATGGTTGAGAAGTGTGACAACCACTGAACATATGGAAGCCTGATTGTCACAGGGTTAATGAATATGTTTTGAGGTGCTGTCAAACAGGTGTCTCTAAAGGCTGGACCCAGATTGTAAAAGTCCATCCAGAGTTAAGAGTTTTCATTATTACTCAGACCTGCAGTGTGTCAGATGAACACAGCTCAGACATAACCTCATCACAGAACCAGCTGACATTTCGGAAAGTTAAATGAAAGCATCATCACCAGTGTCATGTTTGTGCAGTGAGCAGCTACACCCAGCAGCTGCTTGGATCAGCTTAGCACAAAGACTGACGCCAGAGGGAAAACAAGCCTGTAAACCTGAAATCTGTTGTGCACATCAGGTATAATGGGCTGGTTATAGCTGGTGAGCTTCAGTGGTGCCTATGAAAGTTGTGATGGTTTTAAGGGTCAGTTTCACTGTGTCTCCACCTCCCTACACTCATGTTTTTACTGTAAATCATTTACCGAAGACAGACAGAATAAAGTTAAGTATGAATTTGACTGAGGGTCCTTCTCCAGGCTAGGACAGCTTTGTAGTTTCCATAATGTCAAATTACACACAGAGGGGGACAGTACAGAGACAAACACGCACAACGCTGCTGAAGGACGACAGCATCTTTATCTCTCCCTGCTCAGGGTAACGTGAGACGGAGTTTCCTTCCTCACATCCACCTCTGGCAGCAGTAAAACTGTCTGTGTCATAACGCCCAACGTGTCAAAATGATCTGTTCAACCATCTCCTGCCTATTATGCAGGACAATAGTCGCCCCGGATGAATTTCCTCCCAGTGTGAAATGACAGATTCTCCTTCTTTCTCACCGAGTGCCCACTCGGCTCAGTGCCCCTCTTCAAAGACGGACTATGTGTCACCTGTGTAGAATGTGAAGACACGTTAGATAGAGTTTCACAGCAGACGCCTATTCATGTTTATGATTGCTTTGTTTGGCAGAAAGATTTCAGGTCCATAGGGGATGGGAAGGTGGGACCTCTGCTATATAAATGAGCCGTTGCTTTGTCAACACAGGAGTGGAGCTACTTCGAGCAGCAGCTGAAAGACTGATGGAGACAGATGATTATCAGGGAGACCTCGGCGTGGAGATCGAGCCGCAGAAGTACAGTGCGTATGGAAAAATAAGGGAAACGAAGAACAGCACAGATTACGACTGTTGCTTTCACAAGAAAAAAAACAACATATTAACATAATTAGATCATTGCATAATAATTATGCAATGATTAGTTACTTATTCCATAGAGTTGATATGCAAATCATTTTTAACTGTTTTAGTGACGTTTCTATAAAGGCCTAATTTTTGCTGTTTGACTTGATGCTTTTCTTCAGGCTTTGTTATTGTTTTATTTTCTTTTTTGTACCAAACAACTTATTAATATGTCACATTAGTAGTTTTCATAACTGCAGTAAAAAAAAAAAAAAAAATCAACTGAGCACATTTACTCAACACCCTCTGCTGGGGAACAGGGTTATTCAGTGGGAATGGTGTTATAACACATTTTGTGGACGTTATTCCTTCATGTGATAAATATGGTGAACAAAGCTCCATGCTGCTTCACAGCTCCAGACCTCCAGACTGGGACTTTTTAAGTTTGAGGGTGCAGTTTTTAACCCTTTAACTGGTGGGATTCAACGCAACATGATTCTAATCGTGTCCTGTCGATTCCAGGTTGCACTCAGGCGGTACACAGACGGTACAGTGCAGGGCCACTGAGGCCACGTCACGTCTTTACACCTGGGACACAACAGGAAACTTAATATCTGAACCCAGTGACGTGCACACATTGCCAGGTACTTGCATGTTAGTGATTCATATATTTGAACCCATGTTTCTCCTTCCTGAGACAGACAGACTCAGAGACTGACACACAGCTGAATGAGTGAAGACCTAAGGGTCATAAAGGAGGGGCCAGGGGCCACAGATCAGGGGTCCCGTTCCTTCTCCAGCCTTTTCAATTAACCACCAGCACACTGGAAACAATTTATGAACATGACCTTCCAACTCTCCAGCTCCTGCACTTAGCCCTGGGAGCCAACCTCTCCAACCCACCCCCCAACTACATCAAACCAGGCCCCGGTACCTCTCTGACCCTCAGCCCTGCAACACAAACCCATCCTGACTAGACAAATGCCACACATGCAAAACCAAATGTGTATTATATATGCACTCATACAGGTTCAAATGCACACTCTCTCTTACACACAATCACACACACACACAAGATCAGGTCCCCTGTGTTCACATTGAGGGGTCAGTGGCTATTCCTCAGCACTGGCTCAAAGGTTAGTAATAAAAAATCCAATACAGTAAATGCACGGGGTCAGCAGCATATCAATATATAATACAGAAAGGGGACAGATGACAAGCCATAAGCCAATGGAAAGCGATTGAATGCTCTGTTTCTCCCTATCTCACTATCTCTGGATGCATCAATCTGCAGCTGTTGATAATTGAATTAAGAAGGAGACGTGATTAACAAGTTCTTCAAAAAAGCTGGAATTGCCTGCAATCTGACGCCTGGAGACCTTGATGGGCTTCTTTGTGAGCGAAAACTATTTGTGACATCTCCACAGTTCAGCCAGCTGTCTTCATTTTAATTAAAAATCTTTCACGAGCGTAAGAGTTATGGAAGGCACAACGAGGGCTCCTGGCAGCAGCCTGAATGAAGCGTCACATAACAAATTGCGTGTGCGCGAACAGAGTAAGCAACGGCCCCATCGGTCGGACGTGACGGAGGCGGCGCACAGTGGCAGCCTGTGCACAGTAATGCTGCACAACTTTACTGAAACTTTATATGATATTATGAGGCCTGCTGACATTAACCTGAGCTCACTGCATCACCACCAACTTTACTGTCTGACTTTGGAACGACCATCACAGATGTGTGTGACTTTTATTCAACCTGAAACATGAAGCCAAACATCTATTAAATTTAGGAAACTTTAAAAAAGGCTGAGCTTTGGTTTTATTGTAAAACACGCAAAGCGTTTTTATCTTATTCATGCAACTGTACAGATTCATTGGTTTAGTTTGAGGCTGCAGATTCCTGACTTTCATTTTATTCACCTGTACTGAACCTCAGTATTGAGTTAATGTGCTTAAGTTTGATCTGTTAATCTCTTCTCTTCAGCTCCACAGACCAAACAAGAGTCAATCCTTTTACCTTGATACTGTGTGAGGTCACACTGTGGAACAGATCAGCAGAATGAGGATGCAAAAGTCCATTTTTCTAATTTAAAGTACGTAAATAAAAAAATACATCTGAAGGTAAATATATAAAAACAAAATAATAATTCATCTACAGCTGCTGCAATGCAGTCAACAAATCATCTTTTAATTAGTGCTTTGTTTTTTGGATGTGTTGTCCATGTTAGATTTATAACAGAGTCAATTCCTTAGAACAGACATCTCCTTCTATATCAAAGCTGCATGCTTGGGTCAGAAAATCATGGCGACTGCAGCAGAATCGGACATTTCTGACTTGTTTGCAGAAAAGGTTTGTTGTAAAAGTTTTCAAAGACCTAAAGCTTCGAAAGTCTGGGTGCTTTGTACACTGTGTGAAGTTTTGTTGGCAGCACCAGCACTGTATGTAGGCACTTAAAGAGAAAACACACAGTCGCTATGATGATGATGATGATGATGATGATGATGATGAACCCCCAGAAAAGGCTGAACTCGTGCATCAAATTATGATTTAATTTCTTTTGCATCTGCTGAACTAAATAATAAGCTCTCTATTGTTTATTTTTTATCATTTTGGATTTACCAGTTTAAACCTGGTTTTGCTCTTTAGAGCATTTGCTCTTTAATATATTTGATCATATGTGGTTTGGTGCTGCATTGAATATAGACCCAAAGTGACTTAAATCAAATGCTCACATTTATTTCTTGGAGGCAAAAATAATCATTTAATCAGTAAAACAATTTTGTTAGATGAAACATTAGAAAAGCAGCAGCCGCTTTAACTTCAGCACTTCAGGCACCAAAACAGGAGCTTCAGGGCTTCAGGCATAATCACATGAATAAAATTAACACTAGAGGCCCAGTGAGCATCACATGCACAAGGCTTTTCATCATAAAATTAATTGTCACATTAGTCCTGGTCTCTCTGCTTATTATGTCATGTCTGTGCAAGCCAGTGAATCTAAAACAGACAATACGCTGTATCTGCAGCAGTAATCTGAGACACACGTTTAATGACTATGTATGTTGAGGCCATATTTGCAAATCATTTTAAATACCAATGAAGGAGACACAATTGACTGACCCAACAACTAGGCCTCATCTTACCTCAGATAACATCACCTCCTTCATCAAGAAAGGGACAGGGAAGTATATCTCAAAATAAAGGTTTTATGTGGGAATGCAAGAAGGTTATTACAGTATAGTTGTTTTTTTAAATTATGCTGAAACTAAATTTACTCTAGGAAACTAGGCTGTTGCAGTTTTCCGTCTTTATCCAGGTTCACTCACTCTCCAAAGGCCTGCATCACATTCCCCACTGCTCCTTCCTGTGACACCACACACACTTACCTGTACTGAGACTGTTTTCTTTTCTTTAATCGCTGCACCGACACTGCTCACCACAATCTGCCACTTTTTTATTTACACCTTTTCATCTGTCCTCAGTCCGACTCTGTGCTCAAACGTCCGACGCACAAACAAGGAGACATTAGAGCGACGCACCAAAGATCAAGCACAGGACTCGGTCATAATCGGGTCCAGTGCGCTGCCTGTCATTTACGTGACCCTGGCAGGGCAGTGGGAAGGGAAGTAATGAATTAGAGTGGAGCTTGGAAGGCATTAGAGATTAGGCAGCGGAGAGGGGTCCGCTGAGGAAGGACTGCAAGGTCAAGGGTTAGACATATACCACCAACAGTTGTCACACAAGCTCTGCATGTTTATTAAGGAGAGGTTTGTTTACTGTGAAATGAGTCCAAATGAGAACCAAACACAACACAACACAACACACACGTATACACAAGCTTCTTCTTACTGAAAGGTGCAAAATGAGACTAAATTGCTTCAACATTAATCGACAATAAACATTAAGTTTGAATTAAATATGATGATGGAAACAGCAGCTTGTCAAACTCCAAGTGACCTTCCTGAGGAAAAATGACCAATGATGAAAACGTGGAGAATGAGAGAAGAAACTCTGGTGACAAGTGTTGCAGTAGCTGGTTTTTCAGGCGTCTAAATGCAGATATTCAACAGGGAAATTTGTGTGGAGCAGCTGCATCAGTAACTGATTTTTTTCTCGTGTACATCAGCTGTAACTCTTTTAAAACTAAAAGGAGAGATTCATTGCTCTGTAGCTCTGATCCTTCCCCTCTTGAAAGTAAAGAAGCACTCTCAGGATCCCGACGAGATATAAATTGTGCAATACTCCATGAGAAAGAGCTCATTCTGCCTCCCTGCCCGTCTGCCCCATAGGTGCGATAAGTAAAGCATCCCTATAAATCTGTGGTCATCAAAGAACTTCTGCCTTCAGACCTCGAGACCGCAGACTCTGATCTGTGAGACGGGGGGAGCACAGAGCATCCTGACTCACATAGAGGCCGTCAATAACAAAACTCCTCCGAGCGGCGTGCTTCTCGCTCTGGGTTCGTCTGACGCATCATCTTGTTATTCTCACAGTGAAACACTGCACAAAGTCCGGCGTCGTAAATGACGAGCGGCTCCAGACGTGGCAATCTGAGTAAACTTCAGAGGTCAGCGGGGCTTGTTGTGATGTCATTTCCTGCTACAGTGACGATAACTCATGACATGTGTTTACTCTTGATCACCACACAGGTCCTTTTCTAAGAGGGTTTAGTGCTTTTATTAAAAAGAGAACAATCTAAGCCTGTTACTGTGCATCATGTGGAAACATGAAGTCAACACATGGAAACTGTTTCAGTATTGCTCCTAAACCACACTGGGCTCTAAATAGGTGTGGAGCACCCACACATTTCATCTGAAAAGTATTTCTTCCTTTAGACTTTTTAATTCGAAGCCCTGTGCTGGAATATATGCTGACTGACTAATAACTCAGGAGAACAGAAACAAAAGCAACAAGAGACGAAGAACACCGGCCACGCTCGTCCTGTCAAGAGACAAATGTCTGACAGCACTGGTCATAGCTGTGGCCTGTGAGAGCAGCTGCCAGCGCAGCCAAAGCTAATGCCAATTAAACAGAGTGGCTCAGTGACGGTGACCTGAAGATGATCGCTGGTGTCAGCTGCTGGCCAAGGTCACGCCACAGCATTAACAAGATGTGATCCTCTGGGCTCACCGCTGCACTTTCCGTTTCTCCTGCCTACATGTCCCCGTCTCGCAAAATAATATTTCACTGTCATGTTTTTGTTGCAGGCGTTTTTTGTTTTTTTTTGTACTGTACAACCTTGTTCTCCTCCTTCCATGGTACAGCACATCCTCAGGATCGTTTTAATCAACAAGAGGTCCGGTGACATTCGTCGTCTCAGCCCTGCTTTTTGTTCAACTTATGGTTTGATTTATGGCCCGCTGTCTCTCTTCTATAAGCATAAACATAAAACTTCATTTATCACGTTCATGAACGCAGTTAAATACTCATTCAAATATGTTCTCTGCTCCAACCAGAGCACAGGGACCAACCCCTGTGTCAGTGTAAGTGCCATAAACCAGCATGAATGAGAAGGATTAGAAATCACAGCTCAGCGACTACACTGAAACTATATTACAGTAAACCGCCTGGTGACCTGGTCTATTTCCACCGCACATACAAATCTGACCAAATGACAACACACAGCTTTGAATCTGAAGGTGTATCAATACGCCTCAACCCATCATCCTCCATCAGAAGGAGGAGAAGGAGGAGAAGGAGAAGGAGGTGAAGGAAGAGGAGGAGGAGGAGTGGGGCTTCAGCGTGAACACAGGAAATCTGTGCAAGCTCCAGGAAAGAGATTTGAGAGAAACCTTCGCAAAGTCTGAACATAAAATCAGGAAATGATGCTCTGAGACTAAAAGTTCATGCACTTGAATAAAGACAGAAATAAGCCGTGCACATGTAAACACTGTGATTTGTGTTAAATTGATCTGTGTTCTTGACATTATAGGAAGATTGTTGTCGTGTTGACTGGAAATCAAAGTCCAATGTTTGATCGACCCTTCTCTGTGGGTCCCACCGCTGCATGTGCTGCACGACAGCAGGAAATGCACAGGTGTAAATAATGGTATTACTGCAGGCCTCGTCAATGTGTGTGACAGGTTTTATACAATTGACTTATGTTTAATCTTATTACAGCTTTAAGACAAAGTAATGGATTACATTTTCAAAGAAATGTCTCCAAAATCTCTGATCATATCGTCCTGGGCTTCAGGCTCAGTTGTGGCTCTGGCTTTGAGTACACAACCTTAGCAGGACTGATCCACAACAGACAGCACCTGCACTCACTGATCCACCATTAGGAAACGCATTGATTTTCATCAGACACACAAACTGCCATCCATCCATATGTGGTAAGTGATGCTTAGATCATCACTTAGGCTCAGTAAAATGATTACTCAGCTCAATAAAGGCGTTTTTATCATCAGCAAAAACAAACAGTAATTTTCTAATAAAGCAGTGACCTGACAGGTGTACACTTTGGTAGCAAACACACACACACACATAGTCTACAGTACACACACTATACATTAACACACAAACCAGTAAACAGAGGCTGTTAGACAAATGGACACGCGTGATGTTGAAAAACCTTTAAAGCTGACACACACACACACACACACACACACACACACACACACACACAATTATAAAGGCACCCTGACTCGCAAATATACATATCAAAGCTTATAACTCACATGGTCCACACACACACACAAACAACGTTCATATCACACAGGCTTTTGCTTGTCAGTATTATCTTCATCATCATCATCAGCAGCAGCAGCAGCAGCAGCATTTGAGGCATCACTGGGCTGTGCAGGTCTCACTCAGATGATGTGATTATCTGCTCCACTGGTCACTGTCTCCTGGCTGGAACACATTAGCAACCAGGATGTTTCTGCCTGGCAGAGCCGCCATGCCCAGCCTCACCAAGACCCGTGTGTGTGTGTGTGTGTGTGTGTGTGTGTGTGTGTGCGTGTGCGTGTGCGTGTGCGTGTGCGTGTGCGTGCGTGTGTCTATAAGTGGTTGCACTGGCTGGAACACATTAACAATCGGGATATTCCTGCCTAGAGGGCAAACCTTCATTTGTGCTGTGTGGAGTGTTAAATACAACACAGTGCAGTGCGGCCATTATCATCTGTACGTTTGGGAATCTATTTGTGCTTATGGTCGTACATTTCATCCGTGGGTTAAGGTTAGTTGTGTCCTTAAGTTGAACTGCAGACATGTATGTTTATATGTATGCATGCAGACTGATGACAAGGCCCCTGCAGACAAAACAACGGCACCAATATCCCATGAGTCAGTGTGGCAGTGAGATGCAGCTGAAAGGGCTGAGACCTGGGCGAGTTCTCTGCTGGCCCACCAGAGACTCACTCCCAGACTCTGCAGCCCTGTACGAACAGCCTCTAACACACCTGCACGCTTCACTGAAGCCACCGCAAGTGTGAATATCTCAGCCCAAGCTCAGTAAACATGAATATCCTCCTGAAAATATCATGAAGATGCCTGGTCCTAAGAGTCTGAGGCTGGAGTGATGCAACTCAACCATGCTCATGGAAAATCTACATGTATATTCCGAATCTTGTCCTTCTTTTGGGGCATTTAGCATTTACTTAATTAAATTCTATACTTAAACTATGCTTAATGTTTCTGAGGCTTCGTTTTATAAATTACATCCTTTCACCAAACTGCAACTTATTAAATAGGTCTTTTGTGATATTTTCTGCTTTTTATTGCACATTATGGAGGTGAAACGAAGGCAAACCAATCACTAAAAGTAGAAATCAAATATTGCAAATGAAACACAATCACACTGTGGCTCAATACAGTCAAATCTCCTCTTACAGCCTCTGCACACATGACCACTCTTATTTCCATTTTTGGAGAAGATAAACTCCCTTCCTGAGTTTTGTTGAGCGTCGGCCAACAGCAGCCACGCAGGATCAGCTCTGCCTTCTGTGTGTTCAAGGTATGATTTCACACACAGTAGCTTGTCGATGCCATTCACTTATATCTTATGTCTTATATCAAAAACATTTTAAACTTGCTCCATCTTGAGAGAAGATTTCTGGAAGTCGCATTAACCTGCAAAACTGACTTAGTGCACAGGTCGAGAAGCACGAAAGCGAAAGAGAGCAAGACAAAACAAAGTAAAAAGGAAAGTTGAAGGGAGAAAGGTCAGACGGGCAGATATCGGTTGGTACGTATCAAAGCCCAGCGGCCACCTCAGCCAGCTCTCTGTGAATGAGCCCTGTGTTCACGTCTGCAGCCAATTTTACGCCAGTCAACAGCTCCTCGATGGGCTTCACTTAACCATTTTCATGCCTCTTAGCGTGGCCATTACTCAGCTGCTGCTGATGCCAGTGCAGTCGCCGCCCTCCTTTCTCCTCCTGTCACTGCTGCCACTCTATAGATCCCCACGCTGTTAGATTTATGGCACGGTCTCTCTCTGAGGCCTGCACTGCCACGGCTCTGTCAATACAGGGCCAGGAAACCAGTTGCCTTAAGGTGAAAAGTCCACACACTCGTCTTTTTGTCTGTTTAAGTTCCTTGACACAGCTCCTTGACTTTGGCAATTGGCCTCTAGCCTTGGGTTTGTATCTACAGCAAAACCGCATGTAAGAGCATCCCACAGCACACACAGACCAACACACACTACACAATACAACCCTCTATTCCTGTCCTCCCAGAATCTCTCCTGCAGATACCAAACCACCATGCTCTCCGGGATGCAGGACGTGTTTGACAGCAGACGGTATGAATTATTTGCTCCAAGGCTTCTGAACATCTTAGTTTTGTACTAGCCACCGCGGCTGTGTTGCTGTTCTCGTGCGGGAATGAAGGCAGACCTCAAACACGAGGGAGCGGATGTCTCAGCTAGATGAGTTCTGACTGCTCTCTCCGGTGCGATCAGTCCTGATGCGCCAGCTACATTTATGTTAGATGTCACATAGGTTTAGATGAGGCCACAATGAGAAGCACAAATGGTAAGAGATCCTCCGTCTGGTTGTGCTGCAGTCTGCCAAGGCTGATCTCAGCTCTGCAGCTGGACCTCACAGCTCCACGTCACAGCTTCAAGAGGTTTCAAGCTGAGAACTGGGACTTTCCAGTAAGCTGCTATAAATTTTAGCAACAGCAGTGACGAAACACTAAACATGAGTAGACAATGTACCGAATATGACTTAAAATACATAATTTAAAGAGCAAAAATAAATGCAGAACTTATGCATTTGTTATTTTCAATGATATTTGATGTCATCCTGAGGGCATTAATCAGACAATAATATCTTTTAGACCTACGGAAGATATTGCTCATTTTAAATATTATTTTCAGCCAAAGTTAGTGTTTATTCTCCGGCTCAGTCACTGTTCTTTACCAGTATTGTATCAATTTTCAAGCCACTAATTTACCAGTGTTACAGCTCATTAGTCTGAAATCTATCACTGACTTCAAATTAAATATATGGGACAACATCCAACAACAGCCCCCCCATCACACCCCAGTACCCGGTTCACCTATGGGCGACACCAGGATTTAATGACAGGCCTCATTCAGCAGCACCAACGCAGAGAGAATCAGCACCGAAATACAGTCCGTCAGGTCTTTCAGTGGTCAAAGCTCCAGCTCTGTACGTGCCTCTCCGTCATTAAAACTATGATATGATCATGTTTTGAAAAAAAAAAAAATGGCACTTTGTTTTTGACTATGATGATGATGCACATAATTATTCTATAATGCAACATACAATGGAAATAGAGCCTACACTCATAAATAAAAAAAATATATATATACACACTGTCTCTGTATTATTATTCTTATTTGAACTACTTACACCTGTTTTCTGTTTATTTCAGGGACATTTGCTGAAACTCACTGTGATTTTACAGAATTAGAAAAGCCAAATGCCAAATAAACATCCATTGTTACAGTTTTTTTTTTTTTTTTCCTGTCTCTGTTACCAACAAATTTGGTGTTTTAGCCCACACAGAGAAAGAGCCAGACCAGCTTCCTTAGATTAGCATCAATCCCTGAAGGCTATTAAAAAGCCATTTGTCTTAATATAGATGACACTCCGTCATACACAGCCCAAGTGTTGCTGGTTTTATTTTAACCCTCTGTCTGCCTTAAAACCCCTCAAAAACCTGGTCTCATCAGCTTGTTTCCTTTGAACCACATCTAAAATTAAAAAAACACAAACAATCTATTGACAATGTGGAAACTGATGATTAATGTGACGGTTTTGAAGAACAGAATATTTTTAATCCCTGCAGCTTTTTTAAAAAACATTATATTAACACTGTTCCTCACAATAATATGACAGAAAAGAAAAGGCAGTTGATCATACATATGTTTGTTTTGGACGAGAGCTCCCTGTACTCTGAGCAGGGACAGCAGAGTGCTGCACTTCATCTCAGTGAATATGACAGTAAAAGGTGGTGTGTGCTAACGTGCCAAAGCAACAGCAGTGTGCTGTGTGGTCTTTGTTGCGTCTGAGACCAGAGATACAGAGATGGAGAGAGTAACGGAGAGAATGACAGACGACAACAGCGAGAGAAGAAGATAAAAGATGGAGACAAAGGGAGGGCGAGAGCGAGAGCTGCAGAGAGCGGGCAGGTTGGAGTGTGCTGGCCGGGCCCCAGCGGAGCCATCGATCCAGGCTGGCCTTACATCAGAGACAGGAAACCTGAGCTGCATGCTTCATCACCTTCCCCACGGAGTCCTCCCTTTCTCTCTTCACCATCTTCTCCCCTCAGCTCCCCTGCACAGTCCTACTCTCCTGTTTTTAACTGCCTCTCCTCTCCTCCAACGCCTGATCCAGGGCCTGTCAGCTTCTGCTACAAGCTGCTGTCAATTAATCATCTGCAGCCGAGACGGGCTGTACCCAGCGCTAAGTGCATATAGCCATCTATTCACAACCACTCATTCATTATACTCCCTGTGTGTGTGTGTGTGTGTGTGTGTGTGTGTGTGTGTGTGTGTGTGTGTGTGTGTGTGTGTGTGTGTGTGTGTGTGTGTGTGTTGTGCACAACCTGTCTGCTTAAGCTATTGTTTTGAATGGAGGTGGGGGTATTATGGAGGCCAGTGCCATGCAACTTGGGGGTAACAAGGTTAGGTTATCAAATTTGTTTAGGCGTCACCATCTCCTGGGGGAGTCAGCTCAACCCCCACACTCCACTACCTCACCCCTCAGCCCGTTCAAGTGAAAAGATCTCAGCGGTCCGGTGTTGGAGGGGCTGCTGTGTGGCAGCTGCTTATATATGTTTCATGACACTGTAAGACTCCATTTACTATACAGGTCTATATATGGATGTTATCATTTACACTCTGCAATTAGCCACAGCAAACAGTCAGGGACTGAAGCAGTGCCATTACAGACTGTCTTAGGTTTCACTGCTCAGTCTGCCAACAGCCACTGTTTGGAAACTAATTACACTATTCAGGTTAAGGGAATGTACATGTGACCTCATCACAGCATGACGATGCTAACGTGTGTGGTACAGTGGGTCTGTTCCCCCACAGCAGTCGTACTGCACTGAAACAATAAAAGCCTTTTTTAGACCGTGTGAGGGTAAAGCAGAGAGAACATACACACATGTATGTTCTGTATATCAAACTGCTTCAACATAATAAATGGGAATTAGATCAACAACGAAGGACTTTGGTGTTTTTTCCTAAACTGAAGCAAATTAATTTATATGCTTTAAATATAGAAACATTTCTGTCCTGAAACTGTCAGTGTGGAGCGATTCTGATGTCTAATGTTGTATCCGTTTCATTCCTTCAGCAACACAAACACAGGAAGTTGATTTTGGAGCCGTGGCGGTGCAGGCTGCTGATGTCAGTTCACCACTTGGCTCCAAATGAGATTTCAGATGGACTGTGATGTCCAGAGGAACCACTGTCACAGCTGGTGACGCCATCATCAGTTCATAAGGTCTAATGCTTTAGTTTCTAAACTCTCCTTTAAAACTCTTCGCCTTCCATCAGCCTCAGCTGTAGCTTGTGTTTGATGCTAAACAGCAAACGTTAGCGTGCTAACAGCCTAACTGACATTATTCAGGTTCACTGTTAGCATGGTAGCATTAGCATGTAGCTCACAGGCCTACACACAGCTGTTCATTCTGCACGGCACACAGTGTGACGCTCAGCTTTCACAAGGACACAAGCTAAACACACACTTTTCCTCCTCTTTCATACTGCACTAATCTCTTCTGATATATGGTGTGTGTGTGTGTGTGTGTGTGTGTGCGTGTGTGTGCGTGTGTGTGCGTGTGTACGGAGGATTATAATGTTAAAAATGGTTGAAACTGTCCTTATGTCTGTGGTGTCTCATGTAGCCGGCCTGAGACAAATCCTTATGAGTTGATTATTTGCTCATCCTGTTTGTCTGCAGATCAGACCTGTTTGCACTACAGACACGATCCAGGCAGGAGGCCACAGAAGCTGCAGGACGTGATGGTACATCAGCTGCTACAGTGTGAGGACACTGGGCGATGAAACCAGCTTCTCCAATCAAGACTAACTGGGCTGCTCTGGCATTAGCCTGCCACTCTCACATGCATGACTACCTGGTGCATTTGGCCCCTCTGGTGAATTTTTTAACATCACAGGTGGGTTCAGCAGCTTGATAAAGGAGCAGAAGTGCAGACACTAACTGAAGCTGAAAGCCCAGGCTTTAGTGTCTGGGCAAACAGATTTCTAGGATCTGAATAATGCAAAAACCAGAAGAGAGGAGATATGGAAATAGCTCGGGAAGAAGAGGATACGGCACCAGGGTGTCTCCTCAGTGTCTTCAGATTGGCCCATGAACCGGCCCAATGTCATTTTCACTAGTGTTTACATTTACATAAAACATAAATGGTATGAAAGAGCTTGGAAGGATAAGACCCTGGAAGCTGCACTACACAGCTCAGAGATACAGATACTTTCTTTCTTCAAACGGCTCCATAATTTCCAAAACACAATTTTTAAACCAGTGGGCAACAGTGGGGGGGTCAACGACATCAGGTCTGGATGCACCAACAGTACTTGATAGTAAGATCTATTCACTGCCGGGTCTTCTTTTTTTTTTCCTAGCATCTGCTGAAAACGAGGAATATATAGAATATCAAGCCTAAAAGGCTGTGGTGCCAGCTCTACTTGACTAAGAACCTTCTTGGTAGGTCTTGCCTGGGCCCTGTGCAGCCACAGAGTGAGTAAATGGTCATCATGATCAATATCTATTTCCTGTGGTGTCAGGTTTCCGAATAATGTCCATATTGAACCAGTGTTTCAGCAGACTCCCACAACAGTTTTTCTCTCCCAGCCTTCCACCGTTTCCGTTACTGAAGGAGAGAAAATCCCTACAAATGAGATTAAACAAATGACTTTCAGACAAGCCATTGATCATTCATCTTCCTCCACTGGTCTAACTGGGAGATCCTAACAGTGCAGACTGGGCATCTGAGAAGGGTATGTGCCTCTAATCTGGTTTGCAATTCCTGTTTATCCTGCACAGATCAGCAGTGTTAATATAATCTCTGGAAACTCTTGATCTCATTGCTATTCTGAGAAGAGCCCACCCTAACACTGGCCACAGTAGAGTTTGATTTATGGACACAAGTCCTGCAGAAGCGAAACTCTAACCTGTGATCAAAGTAAAAACAGTTTTCAATCCTTGACGTTTCTGCAGATGCTCATATTGTGAAATTTACAGCAGGTCAGGTCACATTTTTTGTGTTCATCAAGACGTCTGATCGTGGCCGTCTCGTCACATTTCCACACCGACACGCTCAGGATCAAAGACACAACGTATTCTGCTCAACGGTCTATTTCTGCTTTAATGGACAGTCAGGAATTAGACTTCATCAGTGGAAAGATTTCCTCAGAGGCCAAACTAGGTACAGTGACAGAGAGTGGACTTCCATGTTAGTAGCTCTACCCCACTGGGAATCTTTGTAATACTACAAACCAGCTCATGTAAAATACATTTCTACATCAGTAAACTGAGTTATTACCCTTATGGGAAACAAAAAGGCCAGAACCCATGCAAAGCACTAGTAAGCCAATCAATGTACAGACTGTGCTAAAAGCACAAATTGGGGGAGGGGGTGCCTACTTAAAAGCCTGCACTTTTATGTCTAAATCAATTTATGGGTGTACTGGTCATTCTGTTTAAGCCAATAAACTGGTGGATTACCTTGAAATACTGCTTAGCCCACTGAGCAGCTATGTTTATGGTGCAAGCTACATGGGTTGTGTGTGTGTGTGTGTGTGTGTGTATACATACAGCCCGTGTGAGTGTGTTCTTCTGAGTACATGTAGTCTTAACATGGTGACTGGTACCAAGACATCAAACCATCCGTCATGACAGACATGACGTGGTACCTCATGGATCGGTACCTCTCGTAGATAAGGCCGAGACTGACGTGTATTTTTAATCTTGCACAGTGTTGTGACTGAACTATAAGAACAAGCAACAATCATGGCTCCTCAAAAAACATATCAGCTTCTTATTCTGAGTAATGGATGAACAGTTTTCTACCAGACTCAGAGCAGTTTTATTTATTTCACATTAGAGATTTCGGTTTTTACTCATTTTGTGCTCATTGTGTTTAAAGTGAGAGGGGTTTCATCTGGAAACAGGGGATCCACCAGTCTGGACTTCTTCTTCTCCTCTGGGCTGCTCCCTTCAGGGGTCACCACAGCCAATCATCTGCCTCCATTTAACCCTATCCTCTGTATCCTCCTCACCCACACCAACTATCCTCATGTCCTCCTTCACTACATCCAAGAACCTCCTCTTTGGTCTTCCTCTAGGCCTCCTTCCTGGCAGCTCTAACCTCAGCATCCTTTTGTAGAGCATCTACCACACACCACAGGTTAATAAATAAACAGTAGCTAAAGTTTTGGTTCCTTAAGGGATATTTGAGGTTTATTATTTCGGATTATAAATCTATCAGAATTTACATAAGTCTTTAATTTGGTGTAAAACTGAAAGTGAGCAGTAATAAATCCTCTGCACAGAAAAACTCATCTTCTGCAGGTGTTGGTCGAGGTTGAGTCAGTGTGTGCACTGTGATGAATATTTACCACAGATCGTTTTAGGGAATAATATCAGCATATACCTTCCAGGTATACTTGGCTAAAACCTGTATGGTTATCCAGTATTCATGCTCTAAGACTTCAGCAAATACCTGGAGTACAGTGTTATTTCTAAAGACAAGCGGTGAAGAAACGCATAAAACAAACACGACTGGGCTACTGAACTTTTTTGCGGACTGCACATTTGACTTAGAGACATTTTGTAACTGCTAGCGAGACAAGATAAATCTTACATGCACCTACCTACAATATGCAAATCTACTCCCTCATAAAACATGGTTTGTTTGTTCCGGTGCCTCCCTCCCCTGCTCAGTCTGATTTTTGGTCTCTGACACTTCACCCTGCCTCACTGTCCTCCCACTCCTCTCACTTTCTCGCTCTCATGCTCAGGCAGACAGGAAGTGTCAGGTCAGGTCAGGTTATTTCAGGCCCAATCGGGAGATTGATGTTCCTCCAGAAACCTGGCACCTTGACATGCCTTTCATCCTCCTTCATGCACTTCCTCCCAAACGGCAGGAGCCAGACATGTTGACGGCTCAGTGAAACACAGACAACTGTCGTTTTTCTCAGCCAATCAAAGGCAGGAATGACACCGGAGCGATAGCATCAACCAAACAAAACCTCAGGTGGTCAGAAGATATTAAGAAACTGCTTGTGCTGCTGTAAATCCATGGCTCCAGCTCAACTATTACAGAGGCTGAGAAACGCTGAAAGGAAGAGAGAACCCTTCAGTGGGCTGGAAGAATAGGGGCATCAGTCCTGGCTAATAGGCCTATTTGTGGGGAATTTCTGAAGGGGGATAGTGGGGGGGCAGTGGCACTACTGTGTCCACTATCACCGTGCCACATCAGAGAGGGCTGAAACCTGAACCTCACATTCACCACTTCTACAACACAAGCAACAAGCAGCAAGGACAGACAGGGGTCCAGCAGAGCATGCCCTGACCAGCGCTGTTTAAATAACATTTGGGGTCTGAAACACCTTTAACCTCCAACAGAGCAGCACAGTTTGTAGAGAAAAATGCCTAAAATGCCTAATTAAAACCTCCGGAACAACACTGGCTATATGAGCACATAAGGACTCGTAGAACAGCTGAGGATAAAGACATCAAACTCTGACAAGACTCTGCAGTGTTTTCTTCATGAAGGGTCCAGATGGCTCTGCAGCTGCACACACGGCAACCAAATTATATTCATAGGAAGTATTTCAATATACATTTCACCACTCTGTGTTAAAACTGTCACACATTTCAGCTTTTCAGTTAGTTCATAGTTTCACCCCCATTTTAACGAGCACTAATTAAAATAATACATAGAGAAGTCTATATCTGAACTGGTAGAGTGACAGGGAGAAGATAAAGTCAGGTTTAGAAAGTCTGAGCTTCAAAAACAAATAAAACTAAACTTATGCAACAGGCCTTCTACTGTATGTGCGCAATATCGCTGGTGACGCACGGTGACGCGCGGCTGTACGTCCCCCCGTGCTGGGCCGATTAATGTGCCATAGCTGGTTGCAAACCTCAGAATCTCGGCTTCATGCGGGGAAAGACAAAACATAGGAAACTTACCTGTGTCTGGTCAGACCCGGTGCTGTCTCGATGCAAGTCCGTCATAAAATCCATCAACGTGTTTTACGTCCTGGTTCCTCGCGGTCACGTTGACATTTGACGTTTGTCCCGTTTAAAATGAGAATGACGGCTTTTTGTTTTCAGTTGACTTCACTGATTTCAGTGACACCAGGTGTGTCCATGTTTTTTTTTAAGGCCCGGATGCAGAACGATGGGAAGGAGAGCGAGGCCGAGCAGAGGGCGAGGGTTAGCGGAGTTAAAGGGTTAGTTCACCTAATTTACAACACACTTTTCCTAACCTTAAAGTGTTCAGTGTGTTTTGGCCTGGGTTTTTGTGATAGTGTGTGAACACATACATGAACATCTGATATTAAATATAAATATTCCACTGACATTTTGTTTGTACAATTCACCGTAGCACCTCTAATGTCTAACATCTTCCTCTCTTCTTCCTGATTACACCTCTTTTATTCAGAATAACTACAAACACCTTTACAGCACATTACACAGTATTCCAGCCTTTACACTTACAGTTGTACCTAATACACAAGTTTTGATTTTACTGCCCAGGTTTTGAGATTTATATGCCCAATAACAGAAACTAGTTCCAATGAAAATGCAGCAGGTTGAATGTATAAAGCAGAGAAACAGGACATTTGTTTCATCTCTGTTGTAAATGGGCAGTAGGAAAAAGCTCAGAGTAAAATATGTCAGATTGAAAGATAAAGAGACATCACTAGAGAGACCAGTAACTGAATTCACTAAAAAAAAAACTACATTTTTCTAACTCTAAATGAAATATTGTGACAAAATAAAAATCAAAGCCTAAACTGCTTTGGTTTCCCATCAAACTGAGCTTGTGACCAGTGGGGCCTGAAGTGATTTCAGCAACAACACTGAGCTAAAGCTAAAAGCTCCACTTAGCGCGGGCGTAGCAGCAGAGAGGATGTGTCCGACCACACCAGCACCAGTGGCCACAGCTATGCCCATCCGTGACTAGATGGGCAGCTGAAATTACCAATTAGTTTACCAATTGGCTGCAGCGGATTCGATTGGTTTGTAATTAATTCTAGTTACTGGCCCGTAGAGCAGGACGGATGGCGCCATGCCTTTGTCCTACTGACACACTATCCCACAGAGCTGGGCCTCAGGGGGGCGAGGTAGCGGACATCAATACAGGGCCCAGCAGCCACTGAGCCCTCCTCCTCCTCATCACACACACACAACACCAAGAGAGGCTGCACAGCCTCACACACATTTAGACACACAATACCTCACATACACTCACACTCTGATACGCAAACACACACAGACGGAGCCTCTTGCAGCGCTCGGCTGATTCCATAGAAGGCGAAACCCCAACCCGTCTGAGAAGGTGCTGACGACAAACAAAGACAACAGAAATCTTCTGTTTCGAGACCCTGACCTCGTCCGTGTGTGTGTGTGTGTGTGTGTTTTGTGTGTGCAGAGAGTCTTCTGCATGTGCAGCAGTTGTAATCCAGATCCTGTGAACTGATGGTTGGAGCAGGGAGGGAACTTTACACCTTTAAATCAGGCTTTGCTGCATTTTTTCATTTTCGCATGTGCAAGCAGGTGTGTGGGACTCTGTGTGTGTGCGTGTGTGTTTGCGAGTGTGAGAGAACGGTGCCGCAGCAGTGGCCCAGAGCGGAGGTCACATGAATCACTGATACCTCCCACACTGAAGGTCAAGGCTTCTACACCAGGAGCTGAGAAGGAGAGTTTGAAACAGATCGATGATCCAGATAAAAATACACTGCACCTCAGCTAGTCTCCTTTATAAACACACAGACACACACACATTCACAAATATATTCACACACCCTTAACAAATGACTTAAATGCCACTACAAATGATCCTGGACTCCTCTTAATGAAAGTGATATTGAAGCGAGAGCCTGCAGCAGTGACTGCTGGCTTTTAGGATAACAACACAGTAATGGAAGACCATTAAAAGATCATAGCAGCTTAAACGATGAGGTCTCTATTGTTGAACCTCCTGCAATTAAACAACCGTTAGCACTCAATATAAAGGCGGACAGGTTGGGAGGTAAAGTTACTCCTTCTCATAATGGTGCCAAACCAACATCTACAGTCAACGCTGGTCACAGAGGTCAAAAAAAGAAACGCTACGTTCCCATTACAGACTTTAAAGTTCAGGTCGGATTTTGTTTTTAAGTCAGATCTGATCTTTTTTTTATTGATGCTTCCTATCCATGTCCGTCAGGGACATGTACCAGGTGTGAACCCCCTGAGCTCCTAAACTGTCACCGTGCACAGACTGAACTGAAATGTGAAGAACAACAATGTCATTTGTGCACAGTCTCCTCCAAAGCTGCTGGGTTCCCATATGTTCCTTCCAGTTTGGCTCCATCAGAAGCTTCTCCATAAATGTCCAACCAATGTGAAGCGTCCTGGTCTCTCCACTGCCCCCCCTCCTCCCTGTTGGTGTTTCCCACACTGAATGATGACGACAGGCGACATGTGCAGAGGAGGGAGACGTTAAAACGACCACATGGATTCTGATCTGACGGCGCTCGCACACCCACAGATCGGACAGGAATCGGATCTAGGACCACGTACTGTGTACACGTGGCCCAGTCTAATTGAAAAATGTGGATTGGGGCCACTTCAACGGGGAAAGCAGGCAACGATGGGCTGAAGGGAGGGAGAGGACAACAGACAAGAGTGCAGCTCATGAAAGACGACAGCGTGTGATTTATGTGAGCAGTGAGAGGAGCAGTAATTGGGAGGAAAGCTCCACCATGCTTTTAGGTAATGACAAGTCAAGTAGTGGAAGATATTATGAATGCTGGTTAACACTAGGAAGAAGGCCATGGCCTTATTCAGGTACTGAATGAAGAGACCAGTAAGGATGGGAGAGCAGAGGTCAACCCCCATACTGGTCATCTGCTCACAGTAATGAAGAAAGCTGCTCAAACAGCGTCCTAATGTTGGCTTAGCACTAGCACCACTCCATACGTTCCCTACACTGGGAAACAATTCACATCTTTATAACATCAAGCAGGAGGCTGCAAGAGCACAGAGCTGCCAGAGTAATGAACAGCTCTCGAGTCAGACGAGTACAGAAATGACCGAAAATGAATGAGCAGCACATCTGATCTCACCGCACTCATCAGGAGCCATCGGCGGCACAGACGGACGAGCTCAAATCAATCTTGTTACCATCCTTCACCATGAGACAACTGCTGGCATGACGCTGTTTGTTATTAGGATAAGTAAGAACTATGCCCTTGATAAACTAATGTCTTTCTCCATCAGAGCACAGGGGCAGGCAGAAGTTGTGAGCGGAGAGGATATTAATGAGTTTCATTTCATCCAGGCCCCAGTGTGTTTGACAACAAATTATGTAAATAGTGTTAATTCGCAGAGTGAAGTGGCTCGTGTCCTGTAATGTATGACGTGTCATAAATCAAGACGAGGGACAGTAGGAGACAAAAACTAATTAGGCGTTTATGCGATGGGTTAAAGGGGCCTGAGTGTTAACCAAACAAATAAATTGATCGTGATGTGAATGTGACAGCACAGTCGGCAGCATGACGGAGTGTATGCTGACATTGTTGCTGATGTTACTAAAACCCAGAGGACACTCTAGCTTAGCAAATAACAGCTCATAACACAGCAACTGATTTTACATCACCAAGCTAACGATGTTAAATACACATCTAAAGTTGAATTTAATCAGAATCGACAAATGAGATAAACAGCTGTTGTTTACTTATGGATTCTTGTTTGTCCGATCAAATGCAAGCAGGTAAAGTTTAATTTATTTTCCTCTGTCCATGCGAATGTTTTTATGTAAACAAAGTTACCAAACACAGACGTGCAGTGAAAATCTGTCGTCAACTTTACGCTGAGAACACCCCAGCAAAGTATAATAACACTAACAAAACCACAATCAATAGCTCCAGTGTGTCATGACAAGCATGGAGCACAGTCAGGGTTAAACGCATCACATCAGACAATTGACTTGATGTTGAATAAGATGTCCCCATTCCAGCTCGACTGTATCCAAACTGCTCAGGCTTGCAGAACATACTGAGAGGGGGCAGAGAAAGAGGTGGTTCAGGGTGCTCAGAGCACGCCTGTGGCAAACCTCCGTCAGATATTGTTTGTGTTTAGCACTTGGCCCCATGCAGAATTGATGAAGCTCTCTGGAACGGTACTATCATCAGGGCAGGGAGGAATCAGAGCATGGCAAAAACTGCATCTCTGCCTCCCCTGTGCAAAACTCCACGCCATTTATGCGAACCATCCATTAGCTCCAGCTATGGGGCCCAGATCCTGCGTGCATCCGAGGTCACTGCTGTGAGAGGGTGAGTGTGTGAGTGTGTGTGTGTGTGTGTGTGTGTGTGTGTGTGTGTGTGTGTGTGTGTGTGTGTGCATGAATGAGAGGAAGGATGAAACTGGATAAAACAAAAGGATATAAGAAGATGACAAACAAGAAGATGGAGGAGGAGGAGATGAGGGGAAGAGTGTGATATATTTCATGTCTGTGGAGCCTCAGTCGGCCTGGCAGTGAGGTTAGGGTGCACATTAAAGAACGTGTTGTGGCAAGAGAATAGACTCCCACCGAGCAGAGCCATTAGCACTGGTGCCTGGTTTGAAGCCTAAGGCACTTCCCAAGTGCTTCACGGTAAAAGTGCAGGCGTGTGTGTGTTTAAAATGTATTTCTGCATGTTTGTGTGTGTGTGTGGCGCAGCAGAAAAAAGAACAATAGCAGAAGAATAAGAAAGAAAAACTAAGACAGAAGTTAAAGAAAATAGGGACAAAGATGCAAAGCATGAAGACAACAGAGAAAGGGCACAGTGGACGTACACACACACACACACACACACCTACACACACACTCACACAGCTGATCTTCTTACACAGCCTTGGCTGTCTGTAGGCTAACCACAATCCTGCTCCCTGCAGTGCTGACCGCAAAGCAGTCAACAGAGGCACACTGGGCTTTATCCTGCATGACACGCTGGTCAATAATCATGCACACCACCGCATAGCACAACACCACTGTAACTGCGATACCTGGGCCTGCCTACTGGCCTGCATAAACAAACACGCCTGCATGGAGCCACACTCACACTAACAGTAATTCACTGTGTGCAAATAAAGATTTTTTTAAGATATTGTGTATTTGATTTCTTCTCCGAGAATGTACGATACATGTAATCTGACTCAGTGGGGATAAAAGCCTCCTGAACCGCATGCGAGAGCAGTAACTCATGTGTTTAAAGGTAAATCTATTTGAAGCATTTAGTAGAAAACCAAGCACAAAATCAACAAAAGTAACAAACCTGTTCCTTCCTCATCCTTCAGTCATGCAGGTGCACTTGTTTCATTCTTGTAAATGTTGGTGCAGAACAGAAGAGATTGTGGTGGTGGAGCTAAAGACACCATCACTGTGGTGAAGGTGCGAGAAAAGTCGTGGTTTTACTGGAAATGTGATGACTATTCTTTTTCTCTACAAAGACCATGACAAACACACTGATGCACCCTCCAACAAAACAATGTGTGCAGTTTCACCCTGAATAACAATTTATTAAGATATGGACAAAGAGACAATCCATATCGCTGCAGCCACACATGCAGCATTCATTATTCATCAGATGTTCAGTCACATATTTTGCTGGCTTGACAAACCGGATGAAGAAAAGCAATAGGTCCTCAGCTAATCAGCATCTGCTTCCATCTGCATCTCACTTTTACCATGGCAGTAAAACGTCTGATGGATCACCATCAACCAACCTTGCACGGCTCACGGCAGCATCAAAGGCAAACCGTCACGTAAATCTGATGATGCGTCTCTTATAAAAGTCCTTTATCTGACGCACCTTCAAGTTACTGTTGCACCATCGGCTCATTCCTGGTTACAAGGTTTGGACTGAACTTTAATTTGGCTTTTCTTTCCAGAAATCGGCTGAGGAAAAAAACAGTATGCGTATGAAAGTGTGATCTCTTGGACAGAAAACAACTCAGAAGTATATCAATCAGCTGGTGTCTGAACTTAGAAAACAGTGTAGGATTGAAGAAAACATTTTATGGAGGATGTTTAAAACAACTATCCATTTCTTGTTGCGAATGAATAAAAAATATGTGTGTGATCAGATCAAGAAGCCCAACACTGATTAGCATTTATCAGTCTGTGTTTTTTATTCATATTATCATCAGTCTTCTCTATGTGGTGGAGCAGCAGCAGAGCCTGTGATCGTTCTGTCTGAAGGCCTCACCACCCGCTCTGAGACTGAGCAGAGAACCGAAGGAACGTGCATCAGGAACAAACCTCAACCAGTAACATCAGAAACTCAACAGCCCCACCTGCTGTTCCATGTGTGCAACTTTCACATAATGCCTGCTTCACAAGTGAGCAAAGAAAGCAAGAACAAAAGTTTATACTTATTGGAATCTAAAGGTCGCTCCACTAAAACGCACTCTTCAGTATCTCCACAGGGGATTTCCCGAAAATGCAGCTATTAAATTGTATTATAGAAAATGTAAGATCCAGTGTTTTGTGACTCTTCACAGCCTCTGCTGCTTCTTCTCATCAGAGGCAGCTAAAGTCCCTAAATCTTATAGACGTGCAAGATTAAATCCCTGGAATATTCCTTTAAAACTCAGTCAAGTCATGGAAATTAAAACATCGTGTCTTCAGGAGCCTCTCGTCCCAGATTACCAAGAGTCGTTCTAAGCTTGTTGGCAGAGCAGTCCAGGTTTAAGTCAGTAAAACCAGTTCACACATGATCTGTATTTCACATCCTACAAGTTGGAGCAGGCAGAGCTTTAATTTGAAACCTTTGTCAGCTTGAACAATCAGTTCAGCCTGGCTAGAGATGTGATTTCAATCAGAGAATGGCGTGGACATTAACGTCATACCCGACTCACAATTTAGTTTATTTAAAAAACCCCTAAATCATCTTGTAGAGCAGGTTCAAATGTGTGTATGCTGATAAGATAGTAGCTGGCAGCTTAAGGTGGAATGTCCACAATCCAAATCCAAGAAAACAAACCTGATACCTTTAATCAGTTTGTCAAATAACAGACCACTTTCCACTTGATTGCCCTTTAAATCTAACAAACAAACACAGAGGAGAGTATGCACACACACACACACACACACACACACACAATCCATTATCTTACACTTAGCAAACATAAACTAAGCCTGCACATTCATACACACATGCCCACACACACACAGACACTCGAGGAAAATCCATCTGTACTCTTTGAACAGAAACAACAAAGCAAAGGCGGAGCAGCTTCAGACGGTGAGGCCGCCTGTGTTGGTCTGAGCTGAGCGGAGCTGACTCCTGTTATGACCTGGATCAGAGGTACTGAGGCCAAGTGGAACCTCTGTCCCCTGTGAGACTGAGGAACCCACTTAGCAACCCACTCTTTCCCTTTCTGGCTTTGAAAAACAGAAGACACTTCAACACACAATATAAACACATACTGCTGAGCACTTTGTGCACACACAGGGAAACGAGTGGTGTGGGTCGGTGAAAGGCCAGACCATGAGAGACCAGCAGGACTAGAAACACATAGAGGCTGGAGACAGGGAGAGTGAGAGGAACAGTGGGAGTGAGTAAAAAGAGGAGTGTATGATGAAGGTGAGAGGAGGATGATGACATGGGGAGAAGGAGAGTACGGTGGTAAAAAAAAAAAAAAAACTGAGGTGGGAGTTTAGCAGAGGAGGGGAGTAAAGGAAGATGGTCAGAAAATAGAACGAGGAATGGGGGCAGGTGAGGAGGACAGAGTCCATCCCTGCAGAGAAAAAGGCCACTGGGCAAATTAGTGTAACACCAAAAGCCAGTGTGCTGCAGGGACCAGTGTGGGGGGAGGAGCCGGACAGAGGGGGAATTGCCTGTGGCACGCATCCCTTTTACAGGGGTCACCACCAGTACACATCAACTCAAATGTCCAGACACACACTTACACACACACACTATCCTTCCCCCACATAAGAACTAGCATCCACACATGCAGGTGGGCATCCAGGACCACTTTAAAATCGTTAAGTCCACAGAAACACGGCCATGATCGCGTCAGCGCTAATGAAACATTTATACTGAGGAGAAAAAGCCACACAAACACGTAGATGGGACGCATGTGTGTGCGCACTGACTTCATCCCAGTGTACAGGGAATCGCATCAGGGAATAAAGGACACATGAGGATCAAACTGATTAAGGTCGAAGTTCTTAGCGGTAATACCGAGGATTAAGACAGCTAATAAATGTTTCATTCGAAGCCAGATGTAGATCAAATGTGAGAAAGGCCCCGGCTCGTTCTGTGGGGTTATCCTGACTCTCCTCCTCCTCATCCTCCATCTTCTCCACCTCCCTCAGCTGTTGGTTTCCAGCTGTATTATGACAGCCACTACAGATCGTCTCACTTGCAACTGCAGGCCCTGCCCTTGTGCCTACACATCATTAGCTCTCCATCTGTCAGCCTCCTAACAGGTTCCCACTAATGTGGCCAAGGACTCACTTCATTGCATTCCTATCCAGCAGACAGCAGCACTCAAATCAGCACCGCGCTCTGTCCAGTTCAATTCAGAGACTCCCTCATTTTGCTGGTTCTTCCTTCACCCCGACTCCATCCCTCTCCCCTTGCATCCTCTCCACTCCCCCCTCTAACCTGCCCTCGTCTTCTGACTTGTTCCCTAAAGTATCTGGTGAGATTCAGGGCCAGTACCAACGGTCAACAGGGGATTAGCAGAAATGTAGGATGGAGAATGTGTGAAAACCAGTTAAGTCACACGCTCTGCAGACCGGAGCCTCTCTGTCTGTTTCACACACACAGATACCCCACACAAGTGCAAAAACCCCAGCAACCAGGCACAGGCCGACTCTGGCATCACGTTTATCACTCAGCACGCACACACGGCCCGGACCCCACAGTCGGTGCAGTATAGGCCCAGACGATCCATATAAAGACGGGATGTGTGGAAGCTGAAGTGATCTGTAGGCCTGAAACAAAATCAAATAAAACCAAGTAAAATAAACTAAAATAAAACAGAAATTTGAGTCCCTGTGCACAGAGAGATGTAGTGGCTAATGGCAGCGGTGGTGACACTGGTCCTCGCAAATGGGTTGTGTGGCTGCCTGTGTAACTCTATCTGTGGAGGGGGAATACAGCAGTGGTTGGGTAATGGAAAGGTCATTTAGCCAATCCCCCAGGTAGGGGGGCTGCTCTGACACGGCTCGTTTGTCACAGTTCAATAACTGCCACTCCGGGGAGCGTGAGGGAGGGAGAGAGGGAGGGAAGGGGAGGAATTGTATGTGTGCTGCATCTCTGGTGTGTGATAGTGCGCTCAGACCCTGGCAGCGCAGCTGATTCCCAGAGCTTGTCCCTCCATTAGAGGCCTCAAACGGGGTCGGAGCGAAGGCCAAGCGCCGCAGACTCAGTCATCTCAACGCGAAAACATGTTTGCACCGACCGGGGAGGATTATCTTCGCTCTAACTGGTAGATGTTCGCTTTTCCAAGTGGGAAAACTGAATTTTTGCACCCTCTTCAATCCAAAGATGGACAGAAAGACGCCACATAGCAAAAACAAGCATCTGCTGAAGATATAATATTTCCTGAACATTCATTTAACAAGGTGTAACACCATAATATCTAAAAGAATCAGCTGTATACAATAAATTAGACCTACAGTAGTTTCTGTAAGATTGATATGTCCATAAAACTGTTCATTTATTTAAAATATTTCTTCCCAAAAAATAGATACCACACAAATGATCTGATCTGATAATACATACAGTTAATTTTATTTCAGATAAACTGAGGACTGAACAAAATGATACTACAAACCTTTATACTAACAGATAAATACTTAGGTTGTTGGGAGTTCCTGTTTTTATCAAGTCAAGTCAGCTGATGTTCAGGAGCCCACAGTGACACAGCTCTTAAATATGCCTGTCCAGTCAGAACCGACCAAACTTTTATTTAGCTAGTGTGACAACTGCAGCTCAAAGTGGTTTGAGATTTTATAAACATTTAGCAGTAAAGCAGACCCCCCTCCATTATTCTCATGTGCCATCAGGTGTGTGACAGAATGGGCCAAAGATTTTCACACATCTCAGTGAGCGGCTGCTCAGAGACACCACAGTCTGTCCTGCTCCTCACTTTGAAAATCAATAATAAGCCTCTTTGTGCTCGTTCATGTCTCTGTGTTTTCCCTGAGAGGTGCCCGAGGCGCAGATTTGTACCCACCTCAGCTGGACTGAGAGATTTGGGATTTTATGTCTGATCCCCCTGTGGAGATTTAAGAACTACTGAGTGTGTGATGGGAGGGTTCGATCCCATATAATATTAAACCCTGGGTTTTGTTTGGGATGTTTTACAAAGGCCTGTGTCTCCCCCTTGTGGTCACAGGAACGTAAACACCCTGTGTCAGACTGAGTCAGTCTAATCCAGCAGTCCTGCATTAAATGTTTCCAGAAAGCAGGTTTAGTGAAAACCCTGAGTGGAGGGGAACTCTTCCAGAAACAGAGATCATTAAACTAACCTGCTCACTGGCTGCTTTTCTTCAAGGAGCTCCGAGCTTCCGTGTCTCCTCCCTCCTGTTGAGTCTGCAGAAGCTGACAGGCTGTTTCATGTCCTCATTCATACAGTTCCTATCACGGAGCTGATCGCAGCACATTTATTGTCAGAGGTTTGCACCAGGAGAAGCAAATAAAAATCCCAGTTAGACAGGAGCCAATAATTTATCTGGTCAATGTGTTCACGTTCTGTGAGAGAACACGTAAGAATGTCTGAGTCCCCCTGTGTGAAGGACGTTGACCTTTATTTCTCTGCTGCCATAGTGAACCTTAGTATCTGAGCTCCACTGGTGATGGTTTTTATAGTCCTCACGCACTAAGTTACATCCTGTGCTTGTTAAACCTGCTTTTTGTGGTGAGCCCACTTGTGACTGAAACCAAACTGTGTGTGTGAGTTTCTCACTGTGAAGGACCAAAGCAAGAATTTCTTCATTAACATAACACTGAGCTGCAGCTCACAGATCATATCAGGCACAGAGAGACATGCAGAGAGACCCTGTTACATGAGCTGCCTGTGTGTGAGAGAAGGCTCTAAGGCAGCATTCATGTCCACCAGATGACAGGGGAGGAGGTGGTGTCTCACAGGTGGGCTGAGCTGACTGACTGTGGTCAGTGACATCATGGGACAGAAGAGCTTCCTCATTCGAGATGACTCGCTGATGTTTCGGCCTCTCGCTGTTTGAGCGGTTTCCTTTGGCTGAGCCTGCCTCAAGCTTCGACAGCTTTATTTAAAGTGTTGGTGAACAAGTCATCTTCGAGAAGTTTGGTCTGAGGAAAGGAAGTAACCGCTGCGATGGCACCTTTGATGTTTAAAGATGCTTTCTGGGTGAGTCTGTTTCTGTGGGCTCATGCTTTGTTAAAGGTGTTTGACAAAATGTGACACACACTCATGCAATCATCTGTCTTTAGCTTTTGGATTTGCATGCCGTGTGATCTAAAATCTAATTTACTCACATTTTGAAGCATCTGAGAAACGTGTAAGACTTAACGTGTTATGGCCTGTGACAGAAACAGCTGCTTAATAGTGACTAAATTCTAGCTTGTATCTGTCATCTCATCTGCTGTGACCTAAATGTCACAGAGACAGTACACACATTATTCCATTACTGTACAACGGGCAGCAGCGTAGAGCTCAACTGCACCGTTTTTATGCTGCTACTGTTACGATGTTTTATTTCTTGCAGCATGTTAAGTTCTTTGAATTGATTTGTGTAGAAAAACAGTAGTGAACCTTTGAACCACTGAACCAGGAAAGTACTGCTGAGCTGCATAGATGGACCATAAATAGACGGACCATATAATCTGTTCTAACCCTGTGCAGCGCTGAACACACCGTGTGCACCTGTATCCTTATTTGACACTGTTTCTGCTCCTCACATGAGGTTCAGTCTGATGAAGTACTGAGTGTGTTGCCAGGCCACATGCAGCTATTTTTGCTAAGTGTTAGTTCTGCATTTTTACCACTTTGTGAGTCCATGATTGACTCAAGGACGTGTGGCAATAGTTGTTTCATAACACTGTTCATGGCAGCATTTCTCTAAGGTTTTTCTGTGTCTTCTCAACACAGGGCTCTGATTTCACTTGCAGTGCCGGGTATGATGCTGTGATCCAAAGGCTACGAGAGGGAAGGCAAATGTGTAAAGATGTGGAGGAACTTTTAAAAATGAGGTAGCAAGGGGTTTTACAGTATTTCACTAGGTGAAACCAAAACTGGCCATAAGACCAGGGACATTTGGGAAATTATTACTTTACACATACTTCATTTCCGTGTCTGTTATGTAATTAACACCATGTGACTATAAGTAAATAAAGGTAGTGTTTCGCAGTAATGGCAGTTGAATGACAAAACCGTTACATGTACCGGGATTTTTTCTGATCTCATGAGAAAGACGTCTCAATTGCACAACGACAGGAGATCTGGATGATAATACTGAATGTGTATTTGATTTAACTGCACTTAATTATAGTCACATGCACACTCTTAAAGATCGTTTTATTATATAGTAGAAACCATCACTCATGCTAATTACAGATAACAGGAAGCAGATCAAAACCTAGCGAAAGATAGATCAAGCCAAAGAAGAGCATTTTACCATCAACCAAAAGGGTCGATACACTGAAAATTAGTGTGTGAAACACACAGCAGTTAATTCTTTTTTTGAAGTGGTGCATGTACAGACGAATGTGATAAGACGTTAACGATAAGTTTTAAAACAAACAGTAATAATGTAGAGTGTAATGTGTGTGTGTCCTCGGTGCACAGGGCACTAGCAGAGGAGAAGTATGGGAAGGAACTGGTGACTATTGCTCGTAAAGCTGGAGGACAAACAGAGATCAGGTAAATACTCCTTGTTTCTGTATTCACTGTGCACTGTGCACACATACTGTACACTCACACTGAAAATGAAGCAGCTCAGTCCAGTTCAAGTCCAGTGAATAATCTGAAATGGTACAAAGTCAACTGTAAACACTAAACTAAAAAGTTTAGATACCAAAAACTGAAAATAATGTGCTTGTCAGAGTTATACAATGAGGCAATAAGGAAAGTAAAGGGTGTGACTAATTACTGTACAGCTGCTCTGCACCAATGGAAGCAAATAGAGCCTCAAAAGGTGATGCTAACAATTCCTACAGGTTTTCCTACAGGTGTTCCAACTTTTATTGACTAGTCTGTCAGTGTGAAAGCAGTGTTGGAGCAGACTGTGTTACTACACCCTCTTCAGCAATATTTGGACAGTACTGTCCTGCAGAAAGTCGATTGCTCTCCGAAAAAGGCAACAAAGACAGACAGACCATCATCACTGCAAAAGTGTAGATGTTTTCCTGTAGGGAAAATGCAAAGAAAGCCAAGGTGTCAGTTTCCTACACCATCAAAAGGCACAAACTGACAGGAAGAGTCTGGCAGACCCAAAGCCACAACAGCACAGTCTCTAGACCAACACCCTCATGAACAGGTGTGGGATGAACTGGACAGGAAGGTAAAAGCAAAGTAACCTACAGCTGCAACACATTTGTGGGAACATCTGCAACAGTGTTGGGAAGAACTTCCCGAATAATATTTGATATTGTAGAAACAAGTGTGTTTGTGCTCATTTATTCTACTGGTTTATGGTTGTAAAAAGGGGGCACTGGTTCTATATATATATATGTGTGTGTGTGTGTGTGTGTGTGTGTGTGTGTGTATAATGTATGTCATTATGTATTGTCTGTGAGCCTTTTTACAGGAAACACTCATTCAGTTTTGTGTCAGTGTGATACAGAAAGAGAAGAAATGGTGGTTGTGAGTCTGAGTGTGTGAGTGTGTGAGTGTGTGAGTGTGTGAGTGTGTGTGTGTGTGTGTGTGTGTGTGTGTGTGTGTGTATACATGTATGTGCAGCAGTCCCCTCTCATCTTATTTGTTGCCTGTTTCCTGTTCTTTCAACTTTCTGTCTTGCCACTTCATGACTGACTACACTGTAAAAGTGCCGATGAAACATTAGCCATGGTTGCACAATAATGAAGAGCCTTTTACACTTTACAAGAGATTTTTACAACAGCGAAGGCACCTAACTCTAACAGTTTAGTCTCTGTCAGGACAGGGAGGTGACTTTTACTTGGCTGTAGTTAATTTAGTCTGAGTGATCTGATATAACTGCTAAGTCACCAGCGGTCAGGTGGTTAAGTTGGACTCTGTGACCGTGCTTCCTAGAAGGGAACTGAAAACTCAAAAATAACTTGGAAAGACAAAGCAATGACCCTGGATGGACCCAAGTGGGTCGTGCTGGTTGTGTTATGCTTGCAAAGATAAAACTGCAGACAATCGCTCTGATTTTAAATGTGCACTACTTCTCCAGCACCCTGAGAGCATCCTTCGACCAGTTAAAGACACGTGAGTTCATTCTTGATTTGCCTCCTGCACAAATCCAACCAAAGCACTGAACGTTGCTGTTTTGAGATGATGTGGAGAATTTTTTTGTTGAAAATGTTTTATTCTGCAGAAATTGAGAACATTGGAAACTTTCACATCCAATTATCTGATATATTGAAAGAGGAGGTGAAAAAGATCGAGGCATTCAGGGAACGCCAGAAAGAGCAGAGGAAAAAGGTACTGGGCAATTTTCATTACTGCAACACACGCACAGGCGTCTGGTTGTTTCTGGTTGCTTCTGCCTCAGAAACACAGCCCAGATTCAGTCAACAGCCTCCCATCTATGAAACCAACATGAACACAGAGGGAGAAAATAATCTTCTAATAATGAATCAGTGAGAGTGATGCTGCTTTAAAGTTTCTGAACTGCAGCTCTACTAAATGTGATGTAGAGAAAGTGACGCACGGCAACACAGTGAAATCGCAAACACGCTGCATTAAAACATTATATTCAATCAGCATATGTTTATACTCAGACTTTAATTTGGCTCTTCTGGTTCTCTGTATAGTTTGAAAGCATCATGGAAAAGGTTCAGAAGAAAAAGGCTTCTTTGTTCAAAAAGACCATGGAGGTAGGAACCTGATAACCTGCTGATCAGAATTTCTAATGTAGTGCAGAAGCCAAACATTTGTCATTGTGCAGACACTAATTTGATACACTGCAAACACCTTTCCTGTCCTGACACTCTGCAGCTGTTGGTTTCTCTTTGTTTCTCTCAGTCTAAGAAGAACTATGTGCTGCGGTGCAGGGACGCAGATGAGGCGGAGCAGGTGGCTGAGAAGACCACCGTAACATCCAAAAACTCAGAAAAGGTACAATGTCAGACCAGTTTCTTAAAGAACTGCTGCCCCGATTAAAGGAACGTACATTTTCGTTCCTCACACAAATGACCATCGCTTCAGTTCTACAAACTACAGGTCTGCAGATTAACAGAGCAACACTGGTGGTGGGGATTTCTGCAATTGTGCACCATGAGTGATGCAATGCAGCCACAGGCTAGAAAGAAACTGAAGCACGTTCACGTACTACAGTCACTGTGCTGTTATCCCTACATTTAATATCAAGTATGTGCACGAATAAACCCTGGTTATGTTCACGTGCATGTTGCTTTCTGTGTAATATTTGTTTCACAGACACGTCAAAGGGCCAAGCAGCACAGACAGGCAGCCAGTGAAGCAGGTATATGACCCAGAGATTTGATATTTTATTGTATATTTATATCTTAATAAAATCTCCACTGGTCACATTCAGTTAGAAACTACCATGTTTAGAAATGATTTGTGAACGTGTGTGCATCACATGTGGTCTCTATGTTTTCTTCCATATAATCAACCACACTGATCTCCCACAGAAAAACAGTATCTTAACAACACCATTCAGCTAGAAAGTGTTCGCCAGGACTGGGAGGAAACACACAGAGGCACATGTGAGGTACTGTGGGCAGCAGTCCTGTTACTACCTGCAATGCTATTAAAAATATGCACAACCCAGAATAAGAGCGTTCAGCCACAGAGACTAAACTTTCACACCACATTTTCTATTTGTGCAAAGTTCACAGTTACGTCTCTGTGTTTGTCAGGTGTTCCAGCAGCTGGAGGGAGATCGTATCAGCATGCTGAGGTGTGCTCTGTGGGACCACTGCAACCATTTGTCCATTCAGTGTGTTAAAGATGATGAGGTGACCTCGCTTTGTCTTTAATTATATAGTTCTCAGTTGCTTTTACTAATATTTATGTACCAAAGAGTACCTTATGGTAATATCATAAAACACTGGCAGGATAATTTTGTCCCTTACAGCAAATTACCACACTACTGTAATACAGTGGCACAAAATAAATGTTATGCTGGCCCATAACACTATGCATCAGTGATGGAACGTAACTTAATACTTTACTTTAGTATTTGTATTTTATGGAACTTCTTGTAGCATATGACCCTTTAGGGTAACCCGGGACCTTCTTGGTGTGAGGTAGCAGTGCTAACCACTAATCCACCATGCTGCCCTTGATACGCACATTTAACTGAAAATACTTAGACACTTTCAGTTGGGAAGGATTTGACTTATATTGTAGTGGAATATTTTCAACGTAGCACTACTACTTTTACCAAAGTAGAGGTACTTCACTGTAGAATACCATGTGCAAACACAGGCATGAGTAAAATACTGTAAACAAGATTTATTAATTTTAACAGATGAATCCAGTGATTTTGTCATCAGACACTTTGCATTGTTGTGATTTGGACACTGGGTTTGTTCTGGGCTTTAATACAAAGAGTTTAAATGTTGAAACCTGAACTTATCCTGGTTCATTATCTCAACTGGACCAAACACATACAGACATCTGTAGTTGCTACAGGATGTGCTAAGAGGTGTTGGCATGTTAATTTGTGGCTAAAAGCAGCAACACGACTCTTGTACATGCTCACTGTCTTCACTTAGTGGACTTTTGCAAACAAATCTGCACTTAAAACTGAAATTTTCCGACCCCACGAGCTAAAGAGGAAGAGTGTACGCTTCTTATCTGATGTGTATCTGCTGCTGCTTTTGATCTAGTTTTACGAGGAGGTGAGAAAGCTTTTGGAGAAGTGTGACATCATGACAGACAACAACTGCTTTATAGAGATGAAAAGCACAGGACTGACCCCTCCAGGTGAGTCTGGCCAGATATTCTGCATAATGTGAACCTTTGAGAGGCTGCTCTGATTGTACCTTCCTCGTAAAATAAAACTGAAAACTTAAACAGAGAAGCGAGAAAAAGTTTTGAATTTACAGGATATGGAGTGCTCTTGTGGTCTCCTCAACTTCTGACCTTTCACTGGTTCTAAAAAAAGAAAGGAACATTTCTCAATTGAACACCTTCTCTTTTCCCCTCAGAGCCCATAGTGTTTGAGAACTACTACCAGATGGAGATGTCCACGGACAGCAACGGCCAAGCTCTTTTCACGGGAGGAGAAAACATGCTGAGGTGGTATGACACTTTGGAGGAGGCATGAGGAGAAGACAACATTGTTACCGTATAACCTGCAGGGTCGGGAGGATAACACATAAATGTTGTCTCCTCCTCCTGGCTCACCTTTCTGCACCTATTTTTAACAAATCAAATCGAAACACAAGCAGAAGTTGCTTTGTCGTGGTTGTGTTTCTGATAAATCTTCTGTAAATGCTGAATATCTCACTTCAGCCTCTGACACACAGGTGCTCCGATTCCTCTCTGGGAAGCTCAGTGAGCATCAACACTCCTCAAAACACACTATCTGCACTGACCCCCATCGGTGAGTGTGAGTACTACATGCTGCATCATCTTACACACAGCGTGCACTAAATGAAACAGGAATGTAGTGGATACAATCTACAGTCGATAAACTGCTTTCATTTTCTCCTGTGCCAAACTGATCTAATTAGACATAGTTTAGACACATCTGTGTAAAAGACGCACAGCTGTGGCTTTCAGGACAGAAACCAGGACACAGAGTCCAGGAACTCTCTGTAGACTCTGTTATTAGACTGTAGTGTAGTTGACTCGGAACTGTAGTGGCCTCAGTCACGGATAAATGGAAGAAGTCTGGAACCACCAGGACTCTTCTTGGAGTCAAACATCTGGACAAAACGACCAATCAGCTATAAACCCAGCAGTCTCTCTGACAGAGCTGGACTTCCTTCTGACAGAGCTGCAGAAGTCCCTCTGACAGAGCTGCAGAAGTCCCTCTGACAGAGCTGCAGAAGTCCTCTGACAGAGCTGCAGAAGTCCTCTGACAGAGCTGCAGAAGTCCTCTGACAGAGCTGGACTTCCTTCTGACAGAGCTGCAGAAGTCCCTCTGACAGAGCTGCAGAAGTCCTCTGACAGAGCTGCAGAAGTCCCTCTGACAGAGCTGCAGAAGTCCCTCTGACAGAGCTGCAGAAGTCCTCTGACAGAGCTGCAGAAGTCCTCTGACAGAGCTGGACTTCCTTCTGACAGAGCTGCAGAAGTCCCTCTGACAGAGCTGCAGAAGTCCTCTGACAGAGCTGCAGAAGTCCCTCTGACAGAGCTGCAGAAGTCCTCTGACAGAGCTGGACTTCCTTCTGACAGAGCTGCAGAAGTCCCTCTGACAGAGCTGCAGAAGTCCTCTGACAGAGCTGGACTTCCTTCTGACAGAGCTGCAGAAGTCCCTCTGACAGAGCTGCAGAAGTCCGTCTGACAGAGCTGCAGAAGTCCCTCTGACAGAGCTGCAGAAGTCCTCTGACAGAGCTGGACTTCCTTCTGACAGAGCTGCAGAGGTCCCTCTGACAGAGCTGCAGAAGTCCTCTGACAGAGCTGGACTTCCTTCTGACAGAGCTGCAGAAGTCCCTCTGACAGAGCTGCAGAAGTCCTCTGACAGAGCTGCAGAAGTCCTCTGACAGAGCTGGACTTCCTTCTGACAGAGCTGCAGAAGTCCCTCTGACAGAGCTGCAGAAGTCCTCTGACAGAGCTGGACTTCCTTCTGACAGAGCTGCAGAAGTCCCTCTGACAGAGCTGGACTTCCTTCTGACAGAGCTGCAGAAGTCCCTCTGACAGAGCTGCAGAAGTCCTCTGACAGAGCTGGACTTCCTTCTGACAGAGCTGCAGAAGTCCCTCTGACAGAGCTGCAGAAGTCCTCTGACAGAGCTGCAGAAGTCCTCTGACAGAGCTGGACTTCCTTCTGACAGAGCTGCAGAAGTCCCTCTGACAGAGCTGCAGAAGTCCTCTGACAGAGCTGCAGAAGTCCTCTGACAGAGCTGGACTTCCTTCTGACAGAGCTGCAGAAGTCCCTCTGACAGAGCTGCAGAAGTCCTCTGACAGAGCTGGACTTCCTTCTGACAGAGCTGCAGAAGTCCTCCGCAAGAGAAGAACCTGCTGGAAGAGTTCTTGGTGTATTTAGTGTAGATTGAAATTAAATATAGCATCTTTAACCATTTTAAACTAAATCTACAACACATTGAAATGTGCAAAAAGTGAAACTACTTTGAGCTCTGGGGAGAGGCTAACACTTTGCATTTGCCTGCTATGACTCTGGCTTCAGCTGAGACTTCAGATGATGGATACGCACCCCTACCAGGCCTCCGCCAAGAAGCAACCTCGGCCAGATTACCGGCTGAGGAGGACTTCTTCATCGCGCTCTATGAATACACCGCACGGGTAATCACTGTAAATGGATCACTGTGCCATCCTTAAGATCATTACTCCGACTGTAAGACATTACAAAGATAATGTTGGTGTCTGACATGTTTTTTTTAATCATCTCTTCATGTAAACTGTCAGGAAGTGGATGAACTGTCTGTGAACCGAGGGGACGTGGTCCGAGTGTTGGAGAAAGAAGAAGACGGCTGGTGGACAGTGGAGAGAAATGGGCTGAGTGGGCTGGTGCCAGGAAACTATCTGGGCAAACTATGAACACACACACGCACACACACACACACACACACACACACACACACACACACACACACGCAAAATTAAAAAAAACAAAAAAAAAACATACTTTAAAAGTAAGCTGATTTATTATTGTGTTGTTTTAATGTTACAGTGGGGTCAGAGGTTGTAGCAGGTTATTTGACTGTTTTAGAAAATGTTTTCACAGGATCTTTGCTTATGTGGCAACACCTTCCAGCAGTCAGGTTGTTATTTATTTACAGTGAACTGTGGGAATGTCATCCTGCTACCTCATGTGTTCTATAGCTGGGGCTCTTTGCTCACTGGCATTGTCTTTATCAGTATGTTATCATTTATTTGTTTTCATGGGGCTCAACCAAAGGCTACTTTTCAGATTAGGGTTATTTGTTGGCATTGTGCCTCGACTTTGACTCAGCGTGAGTCAATGTGTGTGTGAACAATCTAATATTGCACCAGTGCAGGCTCGGCCGTGCCTGATAACATGAAGGTCACTGCACTACGTTTAGCAATGACTGAAATAAATTGAAATAAATCAATTCCTCTCCAACTGATAAGAAAGCAGAGCAGTGTCTGATGGGATTTCCATAGAGTCTAAACTAACAGTCCAGCTGTGTGTAAGGACGACCCAGCAGTTGACTCGGGACAGGGAGCTGGTTTGGTTCCTATTCCTCAGGTTCCTATTTTTGTGTTGTGCGTATTCTTGGGGAGCTCATCTGTTACACTGGAGGTCAAAATGAAGAAATAAACTTTATATAACAGAGGAAATGTCCATAGATGGCACAGCTATTTATTTAGTCATACTCATATTTTTCATGTGACTGATGACGTAATGTGTCATTACCTCTGTATGTTAACTGGTGACATATTCATCGTCATATAAAACGCATGCGGATGAAATGGCAACTAAACAGCCAAGCTGACATGTATGTGTTTATTTGTCTCCTGCCTGTTCTTCAGTCTATACACATCACTGTTTTGTTCCTGTGGCACCGTCTAAAATATCTAAGGGTCCATTAAACAGCTCAAAAGTATTAAAACAGTACACAATTTCACAAAAATATATAAAGTAACGTGTCGTAGTTCTTTATAGTAGCTTCATAACTAAAACGAAACAGAAATAAACCTAAAACAAAGAGAATCTACACATACACTAGTCTTCAGGTAACACTGATTATAATCCTACAAACAGCAGAGTAAAAGGTCGATTCACATATTTTATATTGGCAATGCCCCACTAGTGAAGCCAGAGTTAGAGAACATCCACACCAAAACAGAACATAAGAGAATCCACAACCTGAATATTTGTGAATATGAAGAATTTTTCCTATCAAAGTGCAGAGCTGCTCCAAAAATCCACTTCTGTCCATAATTTCTTTTTAACAGTGGAGATAAAAACTCTGGCTCTGTATTTTAGTAAAAGTCTGATCTTAAGTTTAGATGTTCTTTTTAGTGGACATGTTCTTTTGAGCACACATTTTCCATTTTAAGAACCAGATAATATCTCCAAAGCTCCAGCTGTAGTGCAAACTATCCTACAAGGAAATACATCCCAAATAACACCCCCAGCAAAAACGTCACACATAAGCTCCACTGGACTCCGTCATCACTGGGAATGAGTCCAAATTTTAGGAAACCACAATTAAAAAGAACAGAAATTCTACATCAACATCAATAATGTCAGTTAGCCATGTACAACTTTGGCTTCTCTAAGTATTTCAGTTAGAAAACCAAAACATTTAAAGTAACAGAAACTTACAAAGTATGTCAATAAATAACTGGTTTCCCCTTGAAGCCCCGCCCACCCAAACCGCATCATCAGTGTTCGCTACTTCATCATGAATTGTGCAAGGTGTGCTTGAGCTTAAACAACTACAGCTGAAAACTACTGTGGACATGTCCGGTGACGCTCTGTTGGATTTTTTGAGTGCAGCATCCTTCACGCGTAGCTGTTGGTCGTGACCAGCAGTTCGTACGCAGGGTCATGACTCCTCCTGCACAGCACCACGCAGGCACAGAGCATGCCCAGCATCTGCAGGCAGACAGCACAGCAATGAAACAGAAGCTATTATTGACGCCTTTCGGCCTGTCCACACACTTGGCAGGCAAAATACCAGGGCTGTAATTAGACAGCAAGAGCTAATGGAGAGGGACTTTTTCCTAATGTAATCAGGATGTTGTTAGAAAACTAAAGGCTCTACTGCAAATTTGTATTCAGCACTGAAATTGACAACGACTGCACTAATCTCCTGGAATGAATTCGTTATGTGAAACCACAGCGTGTAATAAATGACATTAAACCGAGAAGTGTTCGTGCCCTGGGAGCAGCAGCAGTAACCACACTGAGCTGTTAAACACACTAGAAACCCTTTGACACATTTAGGTTAGAGATTACTGCAGCCTTAGTTATGATCCCAGTAAACAGGGATTTCACTTGAATTCAACACGGTCCTTGTCTGTCACGTTTTTCTTTTTCTATCGGCACAGAGTAACGTTCCAGGTGACACTCCTCGTCCCACTTACCTGTATTGATGCAAAGGTTAATGCAGCCCATATGACATACATCATGATCTCCTTTAACTTCTTCACAACAAGAGCTTCACAACCCTGAAACAGAAAATAAGTGACATTAAACATAACATACGCACAGGCAGACGTGCCAGAGGATATTTCAGCTGATAAGTTGTGGTTTTTAGCTGCTCTGCTCCAGCATTGATGCGTGCCGAGGGTACCTCTTGGTAGAGATCTGATGGTCGAGTCAGAGTGCCTGTACAGTTGCTAATGCTGGGCTGACAGCAGCTCACAGGGACGCTGTTGTTCTTGGATTCTTTAAACCAGCGCGTGTTCCTCCAGTCAGAGTAGTTGTGAATGCCGCAGCAGTGAAGCTAAAAAGACAACAGAGACAATGATGAGTCAATCTGTAAATGGAAATTAGGCTTAGATCAAAACAGTATTCCTCTGAAACACGGCTTATTAAAGGTCTGTGTTTAAAGTGTATCTGTATTTGTTCTCACCTGCCTCTGCACATAGTCGATAGCACGACTGGGAGCATCGGTGTTGGTGCCGTTGTACTCGTTGTAAACCTTCTGGATGGAGTGATTCACCTCATCTTCTACCTGAAACAGACGAACAGCTGCAGGTACTGTCCCTGCTCACTGACTGATGCTTTCATATATTATCTCTTTACTTTATTAGACATCTGACAATCCTCCCAGCAGCAGCTGAGCAGCTAAAGAAATCACCGTGAGCTGCTTTCGGACTGGAGGAACTTTTTTCATAGTTCTCGGAACATTTGAACGAAGTTCCCCTTTTTGTGTGTCTGCACTGCAGGAACTGAGAACTACAATAGCTCTTAGAACGTTATTTTTGGGGAACTTAACAAGTGTCACACAAGTCACACTAACGGACTAACGTCAAGGTCCATGTGGCCTATAGGATGGAGGAAACTCAGACAGATCTTGATGGATCAAAGCGAAACATGAAAAGTTTTCACTTTTTGGTCAGATGTTGTGCAGAGCTGATGGTTGCCATGGCAACCCTTCCAGCTGATGCAGGCCGGTGAGGGCGGTTTTACCTTTGCCCTGTAGATGTAGCCCAGCACCACCACCACACACTCTGTTACAAACACCAGCAGGAGAATGGCAGCGAACTGAAACAGCAAAGACACAGTTATTTAGGCGAGTCAGACAGACAGTGGATATTTCTGTGCACTTAAACATTTCGCCCCAGTCTTGTGTTGCTTCGAGCTTCCTACAGCTCAGCACAGCACAGGACAGGACAGACATGCTGCATGTCCTCCTCAGAGTCCATCTGTCCACACTCACTGTTGCCAGACCACAGGAGCTTTCACGTATTGTTGCACAGCAGCCAATCAGGCCGATGATGAACAGGAGGGTCCCGACAGCGATTATTATGACAGCCGGGATCAGGGTGTACACATCTTCAAAGAAGTGGTCATAGTCGTCGTAAGTGATAAACACATAGGCTCCGATGTAGCACAAGATGCCAGCTGCAGCCTGCAGGAGAAAACAGGAACAGGAGTCAGAGACAGCTCCTTCATGATCTGCCTGATCTTTATTTTTTCTTCTTCTGTTTCATTATTATGTTTTATGTTCATGTTGAATAGATCCAGGAGTAAAGTAGGAGTAAGGTGCCGTATATAATCTAAATGTTTTTATTTTCAGATTTACCTGCATTGGAAACCTTGTACAAACCTCTTTGGCAACAACAGAGACAGAAAAATAAAAAGACTGAAATAAAGTTGTTGCCAAAAAAGCTGCGTATTAATAAAAGACCTTGTCAAATTATATATATGCATATTTAAAAATATATATATTTAGCAGTGGACAAAACGAGTGCAAAAGAGCACATCTCAGGAACTGATTATGTCTTTAGTGAGGCATGCTGGGAGTTGTAGTGCGGTCTTTTTTGAAGCCAGCACATTTAGCATAGCTCAGATCATCGCGGCTCTTCTCGGTGCATGCAGCTTAATGCAGCACTGCAGGTAAACCCAGCAGCACCTGGCGGCGGCTGCTGCATAACGTCATGTGGGCGGCAGCTGCCGACACGCTTCACCAAACGACCGTCACAATACTGTGCTTGCACCCAGTGCACCCAGTGCACCCAGTGCCACACTGGCACCAGCAGCTGGTCTCTCCCCAAACTGCAGCGCATCTCTGGCGCAGTTTGCTCCCGTCAGCTGGCAATGATCTCCATCCTGGTCTGCAATGGAGGCTGCACATTGTCCAAACATCTGTCGGTCTCTTACCCAGAATATCAAGTTGAGAAAAACCAAGACGGTCTTGGAGGACGTAATTCCACACTGGCCCATGGCACCGAGCGCATTCAATGAAATCTGTCGCTGTTAAAATAACAATAAAGTCCCGATGCACCTGCAGCTTCTCCGATAATAATAAAATGGCTCCGCAGGTCCGGCCCCACTGCGCAGAGACTTCTGGGCTCCACCAATCACATCGCCGTAAGGGCAAATAGCAGGTCACGTGTTCCGGTGACGTCATCGTTCAACCCGGAGCCTGGAGCTGTTTGTATAAACAGACTCGACATTAAAAGTCAAAAATGCGAAAAAAAACGTGAAAGAAATGATTTTTACAGTGAAAATAAAATCTATCTGAGGTTTCTGCTCATTTATAGTCAGGTTACTTTACTTTGTACTTAGTGTTTCTACAAGAATATCTGAGTTCTCAGTTTGTTATTAAATTAATTTACCTTTTATTTGATTTTTTAAAAAATGTCCAATTGCTTTGAACTGAATGTCTACATTAATAATTATGTTACCTTTATAACACGTATAAGAAATAACCTTTTATATAATCTGTCTTTTCTTGTCCTATCTTGAAGACAGGAAGTATTTCATTGAAGTTGGTAACTGTGTCTCAGACCAAATGGCACTGACATGTGGAGTCCCCCAGGGGCCCATCTTGGGACCCCTTTTGTTCAATCTTTACATGTTTCCTTTAGGCCAGTTAATACACAGCAACAATGTGTCCTACCATAACTATGCAGATGACTCGAGTCTCTTGCTCTAAAATTTAAAAATCAAGTTAGACATGTTGATGCCATATGAACCATCTCGAACTCTGAGAACATCAGAGACAAGCCTTCTGCTCAAGCCCAGAGTCAGGACTAAACAGGGAGAAGCAGCGTTTCAGTTCTATGCAGCTAAAACCTGGAACAATCTTCCTGATGATGTTAGACAAGCCTCATCTCTGGCAATGTATAAGTCCAAGCTAAACCTTTCCTTTTAGCGTGACATATAAAGTATGACCACTGACAGTGTTTTATCCAAAGTGATTTATCTGCACTTAGCTTCCTTTAATTTTATTTCACATTCATCTCCCACTATTTGCTGTTTCTGATTTTGATTCTTGCCTATGTACTTTTAACTTGTCTTTTATTTCTGTAAAGCACTTTGAATTACTGTGTGTATGAACTGTGCTATACAAATAAACTTGCCTTGCCTTATCGGACAACATGTGCCGACTTTTACTGGAGCAATCAGAGAACTGCATCTGATTCATATTATGGGAGCAGTTATTCTCCCTGTAGTGCTGATGTCTTGTGTGTGATGAGAAGAGTTTGGAGCAAAGAATATGCTGGAAATACATCAAGCCCTGCTACTATCACTGCATTAACTTGTGTTTGTGGGGAAAGATGAACTTTATCGAAACGTCCGATTGATTCTCCACACTAGTTCCCTTTTCTGCAGACATGGCAGCCTTCATTTGAGCAGGTAACTATGCCCGTTAAAAAAACTGACAGGCAGAAGCAGCAGTGAATGTCCTCAATGTGTAGTTAGGGTTTTTAGGCCAGAGGGTGGCAGTGTATCACTGCAGGTTTGAATCTGTGAGAGGCAGACAGACAAGCTGACAGTGAGAACATCCCACTACTATAAGATAACTCTTTCCTGGAGTCTCAGCCCTGAAGAAATAATAACACAGGTGCTGCAGCCATGTTGTCCTTTGGCAAAAATGAATGTACCTGTATCTTCTCCTCTTTAAAACCAGTGAGGCCTGTGTGTCTCCTATGACGTCAAGATAAATGACTCTATTGAGTCAGTACCTCTGGGGCGCTCAGTCAGTAATGACTTGGACTGGAGCCCAAAGCCACAGTTTTATTGAGTTAAAACTTGCCACATTTGTCTCTGTCAGCTTTTTGGTGTTAAACCTAAACACCAGCAGAACTTACAAATTCTAAGAGAAGCTGAGGCTCCCTCAGCTGACACACCATTTATCCACAGTGTGAATTATTCATCATGCCTTCCTCATGGCTATAAATTGACCAATTATTAACAGAACAATATCAAATAAAGAAACAGGCAAATATGCAGAGAGACAGAGGGGTATAAAAGGTTTTAAAGGGAAATGAACTTCCCCTCAATCAGGAACTGTGCTGCTAAGATTTGTACACTGATTATTAGAGTCACAGGGTTTCAACATGATAAGTGGTGATTAATTACCTGATCTACACACCTGAGTGTAAACTTTCAGTGGGTGAGGGTCCATGTTAGGGACTGGAGATGATTACAGGTAACTGTAGTGACAAAAATGAGAGATGATCATAAATCATTCTTGTACAGTTTGTATGGTAAACAGGGTGATGGCCTCTGTTTGTCCAAAAACTCCCTGACATGACGTATGAAACACATGTAAAACCAAAGCCTCAATAAGAGGAAACTGACCAGGACAGAGCCTCATAGAAACAAATGGGAGGAAATCATGTTTCTGTTCATTAAAACACAAACAAATAAAAAAAAAAATTACAAGGCCTCATGGGAAATAACAGAGCAGCAGTTCTTATTTAGAAAATGTTACTAAGTGTGCCATGGTTTGATAAATAGTACGAGGTAGTGAAGTCGGTGCAAATTGTGTAACAGGTTCTATAAGTTGAATAGAACCTGGCTAGTCTTATTATATTATTATATTATTTGTTACTCTGTTTTGTTCAGGTCGATATTAAAATAAATCATAAATAAAATAACATTTTCCCAATAGCACCTAGATTCTTTAGGCCACATTAACTGGGATTTGAATTAACCCCATCACACCAGGGAGTTTAGTGATCAATACTTAAAATCAATGGGTTTTCCCAAACCTTTTTAGTTTAAGGTAAATATGAATAATATTAGGAGCCACCTTCTGATATTAACTTTTGTACAGTCTGCCCCTCAGTTGCCTCGCTCATTTTATCTCTATCACCCTTACAGATGATAATGGCCTTTAACTGGACTACACAAAAACAAGAACGAAAACGTTTCTATGCAGGAATAAGATTTTCTTTGCATTTTAAATAGTTTCCTGTTCGGCAGGAATCAACTCTCCCATAAAGACACAGAGCTGTCAGTGCGTACAGTGTGTAAACCGCAATCACAGAGACGCTAACTGAGAGTTGCATCATGGGAAATGTCTGTACACTCAGACTGTGTCATAAACACTTGACACCCTGCAACATGTTTGGATCCGCAGTCTCAAGTCAAGAGAGGATGAGAGAAGACACACACAGACATGTGAATATTGTATTAACCCACTGACGTGCACAGAATAACATCCAGGTAAGATCATAAAAAGATGCAGGGTTTGTGTAAGGAGGTGTGAAGTGCTTTGATGGGCACTTCTTGTCTATCTGTGCAGCAGTAATAATAATAATAATAATGATAATAATAATGATAATGATAATAATAATAATAATAAAAATGATGATACTAATAATAATAATGATGATGTTCTATGGCTGAATGTCCTGAGGTTTACTGTTAAAAAGTGATTTCAGTGCAAACATCTAAGAGCATGTTGCACTTTAAATCAGAACGTTTTAACCAAAATGGGTGAATCCTTTGGAGCAGACGTATTTATGAAAGTGTTCCCAGTCTTCTAACCCACTAACCTACTTACATATAATGTTCTGCACCTGAAAGTTCCACATTCTCTGTCTTTTGACAGAGTAATTGATTTCCTGTTCCCCACTGACTCAAGTTTGGGCCAGAATTGAAAACTCTGAGCGAAGACCCGATCACACCTGTTATATGTTGCAAATGAACTGAGCGGACACTTTTTTATTTATTACACCTGATGACAACAAAAATAATACAGTCAGTCTTCATCAGCTGACTCCTGGGCTGCTTCCCAATATGTCTCTTTCTCCTTTCCTCCTTCATCTTTATGTTTCTGTCAACACTGTCCTCCTGTCTCCTCATCACTTCATTTTCCTCCCTACACATCTTTAGTTGCAGCAGCTGTAAATTAGATAGAGGAATGTTGGTCTGGCTGACCAACAGGTGAATAAGGGCATGGTCATGGGTGATCATGCTAAGATGTTACTGTTACTTTAGAATAAGAATGTTAATAATTTGAGTTTAATAACCCACATTCATTAGAATAGAAGTTGTTATGTTACTGTTATCTTACTTGTTAGTTTACACACTGATGGCCAATGTTGTCATATTTCATAGGCATGAAAATGGTTGGTCCTGAGTTAAAAATGGATCCGTTTTAAAAACAACACAGTGTAAAAATACCTTTAGACCTATTTGAGGACTCATGAGAACTTGTGTTTTTTCATTTGACAGATATTTGCTATTTTTAATTAAGCTATCAATCCACCTCCCTCCCACACTTTGGACACAACTGATGGCCTAAAGCAGTGAACAATGCGCAGTGGGAGAGATATCGAGCTGTTGCCTGCCCGTTTGTAATATTATGGTTTAGCCCAAGGCAAAGAAGCTGCCTGGGCCACCTCACTTGACCATTATTGATTGAGAGAATAGATGCATCCATTTATGCAGAGGACAAGAAAAGTACAAAAGATAATATCGATTTCATGTCGAAATGTTCAGGAAACTAGACACTGTGATTCATAGAAGCTGCCTACATTTGGATTTATGTAAGTGTTGGACGTGATTTTAGCACAAACGCAGAAAAAGTCTTGCTCATATATGGACAAGCGGGTTGTTGGTGTTGGGCCCCATACAAACAGAAGCTCTGTGAAGGTCATTGCCCACACTCGCTTTAAAAGTTGCTGCTGTAAAACCTGGTCCATCGTACAGGTGTTTGATCACCATGATGACCTGATCCATGCTGCCTTAAATAAAATCAGCGACTCTCTGCTGATGGAAGTGCGTTTCTAAAAGGCATCTGCCGCAGAGCAAAGTCACAGCACAGTGCGAAGAGTTATTTTATTTAATATAAATAACTTTAAACGACAAGACAATATGAAATATATTCAGTAAAATGAACTAAAATGCAGATGGCACAAGAGCTGCAGGCTTAAGTGTGACAGTTACAATCGCGATGAGCTGAGGCTGCGTCTAGTTTATTTTCACCCATGAGGCCAGATGACCTGGACCAGTGTCCATCCATCCTCTTGTCACTTTCTCCTTTGGATGTAGCTTTCTAAAATCTTCATCAACAGGTCCGCCTCCTGAAACAGAAAGTCCATAATATCAAATTCAACTAACATCACTTCTGTCACGTTTGTGCGCAAAACCCGTTTGGACGGTCCTCACCTGGTTTTTCGAGCGGCTCTCTTGTGTATCCACCTGCGTCTCCAACGCCACCCGGAGAAACTCTTGGAAAAGCTCCCCGAGAGCGCTCTGCTCCCCAGGAAGGGTGACTTCCAGCGTACCAACGCCCTGCTCCTCAGCTGGAGGCAGCATCGGGGTGTCCATCACACTCTTCTTACCCATGAAATGTCCTGTCAAATCACAGAAAACGCTCATTAATATCGACTCGCATTATGTGAAATATGTAGGACAGGGCACAATTAACATCGCTGCGGGTAAAGACAATGTTATAATATAAAAATGAATGTGGGAAATGTCTGAAATTAGATTCCACCCATGCGGTTATGAGCTTTGGCGTTAACAGTGAAGTAGATCAGGAGAAAAATTCTTACCTGTAGCCCACAGATTCCCTCTTGGATTCACTTTAATTTTTGCAACTTTATTCCTAAGCTCGGTCAGGTCGAAACTGACTGCAGCGGTAAAAGGTATGAACGAAAATAGGACGAGATAAGTAAAAACGCCACACTGGCAAACATTATTCAGCGTAAACCCTCTCATTTCAACGTGGAGCAGCGAAGTGTCGTCCTGGGCGCAGATTTCCAAGTGGCTCCTGTTGGTCGTGGTTTGCGCACACGCATCCTGCTTTTATAGGCTCTCCTGGCCCTGGTGGGGGTGGGGGGTGATGGAGCGTACTACTTGATTCACACTGCTGCATAAACCCAAATGTACTGAGTCTCTTTTGCAATCGCAGACTCCTTATCAAAGTTTCATTTGTCTGCGTCTCTGGATGTGCGTCTTTTACGCACGACACCATTCATCTTCAACTCAGGGCAAGAATTTAACGAAAAACTGTTTTCTCAGGCACAGTAGGTGTACATCAATATACCAATATTGATATACCATCAATATGCTCACACATTCAGTTTCATTATTATTTTTTATTTTGGATTGAAGTAATTTACTGAAGATTGGCGGGTTATATGGATAGAGGTACTTTGCGCAAACAGAAGTATTTCTTTCTTTCTTCTCTCATCATGATCTTACAGTCCATATTAAAACAATAAAACCAACTCAGTGCAGGTTACTGTGACTATAAAAGGCTCATAAACGGGCAAACACTGGAAATATTTCTTGGAGTCTGTGTATTGTTGGTGTAAACTGTGCGATCAGCTAAAGCTTCTCTCTAGAGCAACATATAGTGATTTCCTACCGTCGCCCCCCTCTCGCAGCCAGGCCTGGCTCCTCACAATGAGCAACGTGACATTTGTCAAGTTGCAACACGCTGCTGTGCTCACCATCAGTCCTCTGAGGACAGGAGAACCTGCTGATTCTCGCTTCTAATTTAAAGCTGATAAGCCAAGGTGTCACTTCTTGGTGCTAAAGTTGGGGAAGCTGCAGCTCCAATCCTGCACTTTTCACAACCTTTGACATTCACACACTCACGCGTGTGACTCCTGCACAGCTGAATGTCAGTCTCATTAGAAGACTCCAGCCATCACAGCTTCATTATCACTATGTTCACAGATTAGATTAAGTAGGACAGCCATGGCCACATACAACGCCACAGGTCTCCTTAATAATCTGATGGATATTTGCACCTCAGGATCAAAACACCTGATTCATGTTCAGGACCTCGAAAAAGAAGTTGATCTAAGGAGGGTTAAAGGAGACTCCTTTGTGTGACTGTGCCATTTATCAAATCTCCACATCACTTCCCATGTCCAATCACGACTACAGGACATGGAGCTCGACCATGCAGCGCTCTGTCTTTTTGTGAGGAGCTGAAAATGAAACTGGTCAAGCACTTTGACGTCTCAAGAAGACTGCAGCCAAACACGATCAAATTTAGTCAAAGTTCAAGGACCTGAACAGACTTTCAAGTGGATCCTTACTCTGATTACATGTTGATCTACTGGTGATGATGATCAGCCTCAGCAGAATCGACACTGATGCTCATGAAAAGTTCAGCCTAATGAGAAAAAGAGTCTGTGCTCTAGTCCGGTCACATCTGCCTGAGAAACAAACCACTGGATTTACAAAAAAACGTGTGAGCAGCAAATTGTTTCTGGCACATTCACACTAATTTGTCTGCAGGCAGTACTGGTTTCACTGAGCAAGCAGATGTGTTATAATTTTTAAACATCTACCAAATCTATTTTCCTCACATTTTTAAATATAAATCAATACATGGCTGCAAATTATAAATTATATTTTGTTTTTAACAGTAACAAAAACACAAAAACAATGTCTTACCCTAAGACTTCCATTAGATATTCAGGTCATTTGCTCTATAACAGCAGACTGACGACAAACCTACTTCATTGTGAATGAATCGGATTCTGAATATTAACAAAGAAAAAGAGAAGGAGCCAATATAAACAGTACAGCGAGACGAAGTCAAGAGATGGAGTTCAAACAACCCATTGTGGATGGTAACCAGATTTCATATTTAATAATCATTCATAAAATACTTCACATTTCTTTTTCAAACACATGAATCAACAGGGAAAAAAACGAGACTTAATTTATCTCTAAGAATGCCGTTTCACATCTGAGGATTACAAATAAAGGTCGACTTCAATCTAAATCTAGCCGAGTTCCCTCACAAAAATATTTTTAAAGCTTGGATTTTTCAAATGTAAACACCCTATCCACATTTCTACAAAATGTTCAAACAAATGGTACAAAAGCCAGTTGGGTTTGACAAAGTCTAACTTAATTCTGTTTTGAAAGGCATGACTGAGGTTTCCTGGAAGTAGTTTATACTTGTTGAGTTCAGAGGTTTTGGCACCTCACTCCCGATGGACCAACACAAAGAGACCGAGCATGAAGAGGACAGCGTACTGCAGAGTGAAAACACACCAGAAGTAACATGTTAGAAAGCAAAACAATCGAGCTTTAGGGTTAAGACCCGTGCAGACGCACTTACCTTGAACTTGGGGTAATCGTTCATGAGAATTGTGACAATTCCAATATATGGCACAAACCTGGAGAAGAGAAGAGTCAATGTTTAGAAAAGTTATTGATTCATAACACGCCGGTTTGCAGCAACAAAGACCTTCGCAGAGGTTGACTTCCTGCAGCATCGTTCACTTTGTCTGATCAGTCAATGAAACCAGTGTCTGCAGAGAATAACGGTCCGGTTCTTACTGTCTGTTTTTAAATGCAGGCTTGTGCTTCATTGGACCATTGCTCCTTCGGCCATTGTAAGTGTGGCTCTAACATCTGCTGCAGCCGTTTCAGCTCAAGATCAGTAGCTGCTGAAGCTACTGATCCTCAACACTGATATGGGACTGGGGTACACTCAGTTTTCTTGCCTCCCCTGTGCCAGTAAACTTAATGCTTTTAGGTTTTGCACTGATGTTTAACTAAAACAAGCAATGTGAATAACAGCATCTTGAGCTATGTGACATTATGACAAACACATTCACTGTTTTCTGACATTTCAATAGCAAAGCGAATGAGAAAATATTGGTAACGTTAATCCTTGATGAAAACAAATTAGGTGCAGCGCGACACAAGAGGCTCAAATCCAGAGCCAAGGATGCAGTGTCCTCCCTGTCCTTCCCATGCACGTGGAGAAGTACAGATGACGAGGATGAACTGCATAAGTCAAGCCTTGTTCAACATAAATTAACCAGCAAAGACAATAGACCAACCATAATCCCCAAATCTAAGACGGCGAAGATGTGAAATTGCAACAGATGACATTAACCAAAGGATCAGACGTGGCTGCTGTTCTTTTCCTTTATAGAAGAAAAATATTGCTTTTTATTGTGTCCACCTGTTGGTCCACACATGCTGTTCCATCTTTTAAATACAGAAAACCTGAATTTATTAAACTCATGCTCCAGGTTTGAGTCAGAAACATCTATATAAATATCTGTATGAAATATGTTTTTAAAACATAATCAATCAATCAATCAAATTTTATTTCTAAAGCACATTTACAGACAAAGTTGACCAAAGTGCTGTCCAATAATCATAAAAAAGACATTTAAACACAGACTCAGTGACTCTCACTATGTTGAAAGCAGAGAAAGCAGGTAGGATTTTAAAAGGGGGAAGGAGAGAAGAGGCCTGTCGAATGTGCAGTGGCAGGTCAGTCCACAGTTTAGGGGACTCAGCTACTGAGGAAGCCTGATCCCCTCTGAACTTCAGTTTAGTTTCACTAAGAGCAGCTGATCAGCTGATCTCAGGGACCGTGGGGGGGTGTAGGACTGGAGGAGGTCAGAGAGTTAGGGCGGGGGGCAAGGCCACGAAGGCACTTAGATCCAAATTACAAAAATTTAAAAATGGATCCTATGGCGACAACAGGTTTTAAGAACGGCCCCAGGGAACTGAGATCAACAGAGTTCCTCCCTTGGAACAAACAATACAACTTCAGTTTTCCTGTTATTAAAGTTAAGGAAGTTAAGAGCCATCCATGATGTGATGTCACTGAAGTACTCTAACACAGGCTGAATAGTTGGATGTACGCTGACCAAAGAACTTACCCTCTAGCTCGTCCCACCACATCTTTTTTCTCCAGCCAGTGTTGGCCCTGCTTGTACAGTCCTCGGTCATCCACTGCATTGTTGTCACCTTTGGTCAAGAATTTAATGTCTCCGTTTTCCCTGTGGATGAAGTACCAGCTTGATTTTAGACCACAGTGTGCACAGAGTCGTCTTTTTACACACCCTGTGTCTGGATAAAGACAAACAACACGTGAAATATCACACATGCTTCTCAGAGCATGTTAAACTGCTTTTTAATCCAAACGAACAACACGAACGCTCAGGTCGGATTCACCGACCAGGACAAGACAACACTACATAATAAACAGTGCATCCCTACTTTTCGTGGATCTTCAGTACTCTGTGTACTATTGGGATCTCTCTGCCTTCTATCCTGAACACGACGATCTCTCCGACTCTGATGGGGTCCTCTACCCGGTTGGTCAGAAACAACAGGTCCCCTCTGTGGAAAGCTGGTTCCATACTCCCACTGAAACCAGTGATGAATACACACCGTCAGAATGAGTTAGTGTTACTAAGATCATGTACACAGTGGAGAGCTCTTAGCAAGAAAAAGACTGCAGGAAATGTTTCCTGCTACATGCCATCACCCTGTGTACCATCCTCTTCTGACTGTAAATATGTGTTGTACTTTTAATTTTGTTAATGGATGCACCATAATTCATTGTTTTTAAATACTCATGTATGTTTATCACATTATATTACATTTTCACTGTACTATTTTAGACTCATCTATTTTTATACTATTTATTTAATTTTAAAATGTTTTTGGTTTTTTTATTCTGTATATAAATCAGCCTGTAATTGTAGGCTCTGCAAACCTTGCTCTTTCTGTAATTTTTAAATGGCTGCTGCAACACTGTAATTTCACTTTGGGAGCAAAACAATTTTCCATGCATCTAAAAAGGATATTAAAAATAATAATATGCTGCATCACGCTGAAATTACTCAAAACGCGAGGAAGCAAGTTGTCAGGTCATGTTTTTTTAAGAGCTGCTAAAAATGACTTTCAACATGACAGCTCACAATTACATCCCTGGGATCATGACAAAAAAAAAAAAAACCTGTGTAAAAACACCTCTTCATGCAGCTATGAGGGGTTACATAATACTGTGGTCATATATGAGTAGCACATGGCAAAACTATGAACATACTTCAATCAAGAAAAAGAGAGATGAGCTGATCAAACATTAATTAGAAGGAGTTTCAGGCCTTAACATCGTCTGCTCAGCACAATCCAATCTTCCTCATTGTACCAGTCAAACAGCTGGTTATTGGTCACAAAGACAATGCAGAGACTGCAGCAACAAGCACTCATGGGAGAATTACCACGCAGCTACACCGAACTTTATTTCTGAAGTATATTATGTACATAAAGAATCTGAAAGTGATTCACTTGTGTTCACTAAAATACTCTTTTTCCTGTTTGCATGCCCAGGAATATTTAGAGCTGCACTGGACTTTGGATGGAGAGTTTATTCTGTTTGTATGTCATTTTTCCAGGAGATGAACAGTTTTTTGGCTGAAAATTGTAAAATCCACAGGTGATAGTAAAGAGATGTAGTTGAAGTATAAAGAGAAATAACTACCTGTGAACTGAAGGCAGGAAAAAAAACAATGTAAAGGCTTTTGTTTTCATCTTTTGTTTGCACTGTATATCATTTCTTTGTCATTTTTAATGTAGTTTTTAAAGTAAACACCTTGTTTTTAAAGTTTTTTTTCCTTTCAGCTCTCATGTTTTTTATCTTGTGCCTTACCTGCTGATGTGAGGATGGACATTTCCCTGCTGTGGGACAAATGAAGGTCCTTCTTATCTCATCTTTTACCTTAAAACCATCACCTTTGCATAAGGTGTGGCTGTTTATTCAGTCCAAAATTAGTTTATTTCTATGTTGAACTCACCACACAGGGAAAAGTCACAGCGGCTCTCACAGCACCAGCAGACCCCTGACATGCTAAACTCACCCAGGACCAGAACCACAAGCCCAACAGGTGAGCAGCTTACCTGAGGACAACGACTATAGGACTTTCGCTGCCGGTGACAACCATCAGACCCTTCCAGATCATCAGTGCGGAAGACACAATCATACCGAAGTTCAGCACCTGGTAGTAGAGCTGCAAACGAAACAAGGAGCGTTTACTTTGTGCAGGCTAGTTAGCATTAGCTCCGAGCTCCCTCACAACACAAAGCAGTGGTCCAAACGACGGTTCCGGTACCTACCTGCCGCTTATTCATGCGACGGACATCGTCAAGAAAATCTAAAGAAAGCATCGTGGCAGGGACTACTCGTGGAAGAAAAGTAAAAGCGCCTAAATCACATGAAAACGTTTAAAATAACGAGCATATGGACGCACAGTCGAGCGGTGAAACTTGCATCCGGAACTTCCGGGGGCGCTGAACCGGAAGTACCGCCTCCCACGTGGGCGCTGTGTTGAGGTGTCAGTTCAGGATACGAGAGAGAAATGGGGGGTTTGCAAAACCGAAATCAGACGTGGAGCATAGAAGAACTGCTAAGAGCGTTTACTTATGTAGAAGTATAAATACCACAGTGTAATGATACTCTATTACATGTAAAAGTCCAAAAGTACCATCATCCAAATGTACATGAAGGTTCCAAAGTAAAAGTATGTGTAGAATGGCCCATTTTACACAAATGTATCTGATATTATTGGATTCTGATGTTAACTACCTTATATACTTCTAATTTGAAGTACTTTATATACCGCTGGGTAGCTGACGTTAATTACCTTATATACTTCTAATTTGAAGTACTTTATATACCGCTGGGTATCTGACGTTAACTACCTTATATACTTCTAATTTGAAGTACTTTATATACCGCTGGGTAGGTGACGTTAACTACCTTATATACTTCTAATTTGAAGTACTTTGCATACTGCTGGGTAGCTGACGTTAACTACCATATATATTTCTAATTTGAAGTACTTTGCATACCGCTGGGTAGCTGATGTTAACTACTTTATATACTTCTAATTTGAAGTACTTTGCATACTGCTGGGTAGCTGATGTTAACTACTTTATATACCTCTAATTTGAAGTACTTTGCATACTGCTGGGTAGCTGATGTTAACTACTTTATATACTTCTAATTTGAAGTACTTCGCATACTGCTGGGTAGCTGATGTTAACTACCTTATATACTTCTAATTTGAAGTACTTTATATACCGCTGGGTAGCTGACGTTAACTACCTTATATACTTCTAATTTGAAGTACTTTGCATACCGCTGGGTAGCTGACGTTAACTACCATATATATTTCTAATTTGAAGTACTTTGCATACTGCTGGGTAGCTGATGTTAACTACTTTATATACCTCTAATTTGAAGTACTTTGCATACTGCTGGGTAGCTGATGTTAACTACTTCATATACTTCTAATTTGAAGTACTTTGCATACTGCTGGGTAGCTGACGTTAACTACCATATATATTTCTAATTTGAAGTACTTTGCATACTGCTGGGTAGCTGATGTTAACTACTTTATATACCTCTAATTTGAAGTACTTTGCATACTGCTGGGTAGCTGATGTTAACTACTTCATATACTTCTAATTTGAAGTACTTTGCATACTGCTGGGTAGCTGACGTTAACTACCATATATATTTCTAATTTGAAGTACTTTGCATATTGCTGGGTAGCTGATGTTAACTACCTTATATACTTCTAATTTGAAGTACTTTGCATACTGCTGGGTAGCTGATGTTAACTACTTTATATACTTCTAATTTGAAGTACTTTGCATACTGCTGGGTAGCTGATGTTAACTACCTTATATACTTCTAATTTGAAGTACTTTGCATACCGCTGGGTAGCTGACGTTAACTACCATATATATTTCTAATTTGAAGTACTTTGCATACTGCTGGGTAGCTGATGTTAACTACTTCATATACTTCTAATTTGAAGTACTTTGCATACTGCTGGGTAGCTGATGTTAACTACTTTATATACTTCTAATTTGAAGTACTTTATATACTATACTATATTCTTTATATTGCACAATAGTTCAAATTACCATTTTATTTATAAAACACTTGCTTCATTGATCTGTGTAGAGCAGACACTTTCTGTCCAACAGTAAAAACCATCCAGCCTTATGAAGTCAGTCCTGGGCATCGTAAACCAAACAACCACCAATAAAAACAATCACTCTGCATTAATAATTTATGACATATTAATGGCTGCTACTAAACATTGGTAAACTCTACTGTGCAAACAAACAGTGCACTGAGTGGATGTGGGTGAGTTTACTTTCCTCTACAGCCTTAATTAACACTTGGACTGTCTAGTAATAAAATAACTCACGAAAAAAAAAAAAGTTCTCGGCTGACATCACCACCACTAATTATTAACTGCTCTCTTTTATCATGTTCCACATCTAATTTCCTAGAGGAAGCACGTCTGACTGAGTGTGTGCAAACACAATTAGTGACCACCAACCTGAAACCTACCAGATGATTTTGTTTGTTGACTTAATGAGTGGAGATTATCAGTGACACATATGGCACGAGTGTTTGACTGATCAAAGTCAGGTTTTATGTTAACATTTCTATGACTCATTGTGTTTTTTCTCCTCCGCTGCTTAACTGTTCATTTTAATCTCATGTGCTGAGGCTGTGTGTTTTTCTGGTGCAGTGTGTTTCAGAAACACTGTTTAGTTTTCCTGTGACACAGTGTCCTGCAGGACACACGTGGATATTTTTAAAGACTCTCTTCAAAAATGTCCTCTGTTTTCCTGAAGTATTTCTGCAGTGCCAACAACAACAACAACAACAACAACATAGACAGAGCATCTTAACCCATCAGCTTGCATTCGCTTTCTAAAATGTAAATGATGCACCTTAGTTACTTCAAATCCTTAAATAAAAAGAATCTAAACTCAGTTACATGTGCTGCACGAACCTAAAGTGCATTTATTGGACAACATCAACGTACCACAGACGGTAGAGTCTGGCTTCTGGCCTCTCATTGTTTTTTGAAAGATGAAGACTGAACTGGTTTGTGATGATTTTACAGGCCGACACATTGTTGTGACGTCTGGGAGCTGCAATAAAAGGATGTTGTGGTTGCTGCATATGATGTAGCAACCCCCCTCTCTCTTGTAGATTTTAGAGACTCCTCTTGACAACCGGATGTCACACGAGGTGCCGTGATGAACTTGGTGCAGAACACATCTTTAACTGAACCTTCTTTTTTTTTATTTACCAGCATTTTGTCTACTCATCTCTTTTCCAGCTGCACCAAATGACAGAGGAATTGCACATTCCTGTTGGACAACCCTCTACTGTGTGTGTGCATGTACAGTATTGAGACAATCCCGATTGATTTAATTCAGACTTAGCCTTTAAATTCTCCCATGAGAGGAAATGAGGTGAGATATGCATCAGAAAGTCATTATTTCATAGTCAGCAAAAGCTCGCTGTGATGTGGCAGATTAACTCAGCACTGACAGTCACCCCAGCGTCGGCACCGAGGCCAGTGGCAGCCTGCGACTTCTGGTGGAGCAGAGATAAAACTTTTTTCAAATGCCAGCTAGTCTGTGGCATTTAGGGACGTGTGATCCTTTTCATATAATCTGCCTAAATGGTCTCAACTGCCCTGGCCTGCCATTGGTAATTGAGGTCAGTCAGGCACAACAATGTGAGGTCAGAATAACAGGGTGGCTCTTAGATACCACACTTGTCAGCCTCTGTTTGTGTTTTTTTTTAATGAAATCTTACTGACTGCCCACCTCCATCATGCTGCTGATGGTGTAAAAATAACATCTGGTTGAATGTGAAGATATTCTGCATCCTGGTATAACCTTGCACATCATCTGTAGACCAATCTTTCTCCTTTCTCTTGCTAACCCTAAAAACGATCCAAATCAAACACATGTAAGATCTTTCTGTGCAGCACATTTACATGTCACCACATAATGAGACTCAATGCTGAAAACTCAGTGTTAGACCTCATGTGTAATTAAATGTAGTGCCAGTTACTTAGACCTAAATGTGCACTCCACATTTCTACAGTTGGGGACTAACAATTCTCTCATTTTCTGTGTCTTATCATGAGTATTAATGCTGAGATTACCCTGAGTGATCCAGTGCACTTTACAGCATACCGTCAGGGCTCCGCAGTGCAGCATGAAGAGCTGTGCCAACGCATCTTTTCACGGTAATTTCTCTGCTTCACTCAATTTGTTATTCTGATGTCTTGCAGGAAATAGTCCGATTAATTTATGTCTCATTTTCTGACGTTATTCCTCATAGAAAATGGATTTTTTAAAAAAACGAGACAAAGATACTGACGTCCTGAACAGATCTTACAAAGTAAACACGGTGAGACCTTTTCCAAAATATTATGCATGTGGATAATATTTTAAGTAAACTAATAACTCTTCTAATTTTAGACAAAAGCAGGTTCTGTCTGGTGTGTTTGTTTATTATTGCAAATTGCAAAAATCAAGCATCCACCTCAGTACCTCCACGTGCAGGGTTTGGTCACATTAATACATAAAAACATAAATCATTTGCTCTTTACCTGTTTTTTATGTTTGTGTTTTTTTCAGTGATTAAACTAACAGCAGGTGGCAGGAGTGTCCTGTGCCGTCATAGGCCTGATCTCTGCTGGTCATCAGGATTCCTCCTGGTCCGTATATTACACCGGCACCTGCCTAACAGAGTAATGTTGTGAGAGACTGCAGCCAACCAGGTTCAGTAACGTGGACACGAGACAAAGCAGAACAAGCGGCAGAAACTGATCATGAATCATTTAATGAGAAACACGGACCACATGTCTGTTTTTGTCAGTTTTGATCCAAATTCCCATGCATTTATTTTTTTTTCTCTAATAACTCTGGACTGTGTCGTAATTAGAGGCAGCAGTACACAGAGTCAATACTCAAGTAAAAGTATCAGTAGGCTACTTACCTAAGAAAGTACTAAGTAAAGGGACCACTTCATATTCTTTACTTAAGTACAAACTCTGAAGCTGAAGAGAAACCTGCTGCTGTTGATAACTGTAATATTCAGGTTTACTACGTCCACGTTGGCTTAATCAAAATGTCAAAGGTTGAAAATATGACATGGAAAGTTTTTTAGTAATTAATAAAAAAAAGAGTCTAAAATCAATGTAACATGTAACGTGATGGTGAAGCCACTTAGAACCACTGTATGTACTGCCAGCTGCTTCATACGTAATTATGCATCATTACTTACTGTCTGATTATATTAACAAAACTAGTAACTAAAACTCACTGTAGCAGTAACATACATATGCAAATACTCCAGAAAAGTAGTTAAAATTAGATACTTGAGTAAATTAGTTTTCTGCCACCTTTAGTTGTAAAGATACTGATGTCTATAAAAACATATTAAAACTTCTGAAAGGGTTTTTTTTTTTTACTTGTGTCTTCTATTTTAGTCCTGCTGCCACCGCATGATGTGTGACAAATTACTGCAGAAATCATCAGCACTCAACCAACGTGGTCTGTGCCATAGACGTTTCACACTCGACCGTCCGTCTGGTCTTTCCTCCGCTGACAGTGTTTTAACACTCGGGTCAGATCTGAAGTGACACACGGTGAATTTTTCTGGTTTTGAGGTGTACACTCAGCTGTTCACGCCTGTGTGTGAGGCCACGCTTACATAAGAGATGACTCACTAATGACTGGGAATCACAAAAAGCCATCTCACCCTGTAAACACACACTTCGCTCTCTGGAACTGTGAAGTTGTTGTGTTATTAAGCATCACCTCAAAGAAACAGGCTCTTTTTTTTTTTAAACTAGCCTAAATGTTTGTATTTTCTGGATGGATGCTTCAGCATAAAGTGATGATATGATAACAAATTATTCTGTGTCTGTGTTGCTGTAGATTTCAGCCCAGTCTTGTCTGTGAAAAAGTGCAATTCCCCTGGTACTTGATTTGTCAAACACCTGCAAAACTGCAGATATTTCTGATTCAGCTAATTAGCAAATGTGATTATAAACGCTGCCTGCTAAACATTAGCACGTGAACATATTATGCCATTATGCATTAACATTTCACTCAGAGCATAACTAAGTAGAGTCTCACAGAGCAGCTAAAATGCCTGTGGACTTTAGTTTCTCACTCTCCATTCTGATCTATTTGCCTACACTTCTGTTGCAACTTCTATCGTTGTCCTTTTTCCAAGAGAGCTGCATTCGTGCTCCACAAACACAGAACAGAACGTCCATCAACTTTATATCAGCTGTAGAAAAAAATCTGATGTTGCTTTAAAAGACAATTGTCAGACGGTGAGCAATGGGCTCGTGTCAGTGTGACGTGACAACAGGAGTCACTGCGATAACACTGGGTTACTTATCTTTCCATGACAGACAGTGGAAGCTGATGAATGACACTCTGAATTTAAAAAGCACTTATCATGCACTTTCACAGCTTCTCCAAAAGCGTAGCTATAAATCTTTTATTTTACAGCCAGTTGCAGGTTCTAAAAATGCAGCACCACGTTGAACAGGAGGTAAACATGAAAGGTTAGAATGAAAAAGCAAAGCACCATCAGTCGCTGAACAACAGTGTCATGTAAAGCTGCATTTGGCTTGAAACATTCCTGAATAAAGGCCTGTTACGTTAAAAGGTGTCGTTTGACCACAGGGCGTACTACAGACCCATCTTTGGATTTTTGTGGAGGGTGACTACAAAGTCAGTACATTTTGTGCTGCTGCTTTAAAACCTCCAGACACACTAGACAACATTTGATGCCACTTCAGTCCTGAGACTGGCTGTGACCAGTGATACTACTAAAACACCACAACAGCGTTAGCACTCGGACTTGAACGACACTCCACACGTGATGGTGTCGGTCCACAGTGTGGGATCGTGGCAAGGAATGGTGGCTGTTCACTTTAAACGGTTAAGTCTTTATTTATCCTCAGCTTTCCTTCAGCTCCTCCAGGCTCTTCTGCGCTCACTCGTGTCTCATTCTGAGATGTTCTTTTTGTTCTGTCTAAACAACTTTGGGAGCGTCCTCAGTTTTTTGTTTCGTGGGGGTCTTTCTGCCTTCCTGCTCAGCCTTCCTGGGCAGTCGGGGGCTGCTGCCAGCTTTCCTGCCGGTCTGAGGGCTAGAGGAGCCTGCGGCCATCTTGCGTTGAAGTAAGGGGCTCCTGGAGCCCTTGGACTTCGCTGGCAGTGACAAAGAGTCCATGACCTTCAGTGACCTCAGACCAAGCAGACCACAGAAGTAGTTACACTGGTGCTGGGAGACAAACTGCTCAAAAACTTTGGGATTCCCTTCAATAGAGAGACCTTGATGCCTGTAGCAACACACAACAAACCCAAACGTTGCAGTTGTGAACAGTGTAGGAGGAAATTACCTGTAAAATGAGGTTTTCACGGTATAATTTACAGAAACAACATAACACAAACATACTGACCCTGTAGATTTGACTGAAATCCCAACATTGGTGATCTTAGTGTCAACACCTGCAAAATAACATCATGCAATTACTTTTTCATATATTCAGATGTGACAGGCACAGACACAACACCACATTATGAAAATGGGAAAAACAGTAGATGTCAGAAAACAACAGGGTTTGTTGTCGACCTGAGAGCCAGTGAAATCCTCACGCCTCTCTTTAATCTATAAGTAGATCAGCACAAAATCTGTTTCTTCGCCCTCACACTTTCCTCCTCACTACATGTGGTGTTTTACCTGGTCAGGGATGGTATGGTGTGTAACCCGTCGACCCACTTTGAGCCTCAGATGCTCCCTAGTTCTTCAATAAACCTCTGATTTTAAACTTTAAACTTGGTAATTGTGAGGGAATCTGGAGGAAAAGTAAACCATACGTTAAATTCAGGTGTCAGCTCACCTTCTAGCTGAGTGAGAAGCAGATTGCCACTGGTCCACTGAAAGATCCAGTGCTGCAGGGCACAGCATTTCTGCTCCACCCCAGAGCCAGTCCTCATCTCCATTCTGCCTGTGTGATCCAGGAAAGAGTATTTCTGATAGAGTCCGGTCAGATCAGCCTCCACTGTGGCATAAGGGACAGGGTTTGCTGGTCGGTACATCAAGTAGACTGGAATCACCCTGGTTAACAAAGATCGTTAGGATGTGTGTGACTGCAGGGCGTCATAAAGGTCCTGGATGAACTGGAAGGGAAAGGTTTTTACTCACTCAAGACAGGACCCAAAGTTTTCAATCAGTCTTGCCTCTGTGGAGAAGATTTTGCAGTATTCACGAGCCAAGTTCTGAATTTTACACGCCTGTGAGCAGAACATTGGAGATTAGCCAGTGAAGATAAGCTCAACCTACACCAGTAAAATGATTGGATCTTATCAGCTAATGCCACAGTAATCCTCTACGTGGGCGTCAGGAAAGACACCTGACTGATTCTGTTTTTGTTAGTTTGTTGAGTGTAGCGTTTAAATGGAAGGAGACACGAGTAAATCACTAAATCACATCCAAAATGTCCAACACACCTGCTCGATAATGTCCAGGTTTCTGTCTACGAGGCGGCTTTCTTCTTTGCCTCCATAGGGGATAGGGTTGCAAACTTTAATGATGCACATGTGACCCGACTCAAACACGGGCTCCAGGCCATAGATGACCTTTGCCCTCCAGACTTTATGAGAACAGCCATCACCGATATGAGATTCCTTCATCATTATACGTCCAAATAATTTGTTTCCCCAGACGCCAGAATCAGCCACACCCTTGCTGAATATCATGGGCGTCATTTCAATTTCCTCTCCAACTGCAACATAAGAAGACGTAAACCAGCATAAAGGATGTCGGTACGATAAAAAAAGATCAAATCAAAACAGGCTGAATCTTATCTTACCACCAAGGTCCTCGCGTAAAGTCATTCCCGCTAAGACTGGGGGGGAGAAAACAAGATGACGTGCTGCAGCCAAGCAATGCAAAGAAAATGTTTAGTCCATGCCAAATGTCGGGTAACGGCGTACGTACTCTCTGCACTAAGGAGCAGGTCTGTTGAGTCTGTCCCATATTCATTTTCGATGGAGCATCTGTAAACACCAGAGTCTTTGGCTGATGCTTGAACAATGGCAAGATTGACCTGAGTCTCATCCCCTGACCTGAGAGAAGAGCAAGTAAGAAACTGAGAAAGTTTAAGAAAACTTTGCAACTTTTATAAAACAGCATGTATAAGTGAACAGCTCCAACCTGAATGGTCATTTAGGAGTAAACTCACTACCTTATATTTTAGTTTTTATACTTTTTTTCCCTGCTAAAACGAAAAACAAAACAACATCTGGTAATTCAGTGTATTGTGTTAGGCCCCGAGATCTCTGTTTCCTGTTTTTCCTTGTTTTGGTTAGTCCTGTCTCGTTCTGTGTTCCTTTCCCAGGCAGCCTTGTTCATTAGTTAGATTATGTTCACCTGCGTCTAATTAGTTCTTCAGTCCTGTGTATATATATATCCCCTGTGTTCCTTTGTTCCCCGCCGGAACATTATTAATGTTTGCCGAAGAAGAGCGTTTCTGTTTCCTTGTTTTGCCTGTCTGTCTGCCTGTCCGCCTGCCGAACGGCAGAGAACTTTATGTGTTTTGCCTGAGCCCTGGACAATCCGGGGAATAAAGTTTGTGTTCCGCAATTGGGTCCTCACGTCGTTCTTCCTTCACCACCGACACCACCACCAGAGAGCATAACAGAACATTCCGGCCGGGAACAAAGGAACACGGGGGATATATATACACAGGACTGAAGAACTAATTAGAGGCAGGTGAACATAATCTAACTAATGAGAACAAGGCTGCCTGGGAAAGGAACACAGAACGAGACAGGACTAACCAAAACAAGGAAAAACAGGAAACAGAGATCTCGGGGCCTAACAGTATTGTGTATGAGTAATTACACACTGAGAACTTACTTTCTTTTAATCTGAGCAATGTCCTCCTCATTTTTGTACCATTTGATGGTCGAGTCGCTGAGAACATTGAAGAACTGACACCACAGTTTGAGGTGTCCTGAGGCATCTGCGAACGTTTCTCCCCGGATCTTACGAATAACCTGAGGAGCTGAGACACACACACACACACACACACACACACACACACACACACACACACACACGCACACACGCACACACACGCACACACTATGTATATGTCCTTAAGGCAAACTTCATGGTGTGTATTTGCTATATATACATCAGGCTTTATAGCTTCACTGACCAGCTGTGAGTAACTTTGCACAGGGAAGAGTAAATGAGATCAAATTTAAACTGGTTTAGTTAACCAGTATGTTTACACATGCAGCAGGTGAATTTCAATTTCCTCTGGTTACAGATGAAACGACTCTGTAATTAACCAAACGCAGCCAACGAGGCGGGTTTGTGATCAGTGCTGCAGCAGCTGCAGGCTGAGCTGCTGAACGTACATGTAGAAAATAACAAAGGTTTCCAGTGCAGATCATCTTCCTTAAATAACAGTCATTCATGACGTGTTTCACATTGCAGCTTCCTCAGGCTTGTTCGTTTTCATAATCTGCAACAGGTGTGTGTTGTTAAAGGCTCCACTGGCTCCCGTTGGCCCCTGGTCAGTTACATTTGCTATTTTAAATCCTTTTAAATCTCCTCATCAAATGCAGTCTGAAATGTACCTCAATAAAAAATGATATAAGTATTTTATAGAACGCTGCCTTCACAATTTAAAATATGAAGCTTTTTCATATAGGTGAAAACACTTAAACCAGACAAGCAAACAGCTCAAATGTGCTCATGCAAAGGTACGTCATTGTCTTGTGTGTTTGGCACCTTGCTGGATGTATGAGCGTACAGCTGTGCACATCTTGGTGACCTCCCACCTCTGCACTCCAACCACAGCTGTGTAGCTTCTACTGCTACTCTACATTTTTAGCTTTTAGACTTTCCCATTTCTGTTTTTCTGTGGTTGTGGTTATAACCGTGGGGCTCTAGTACCTTTGAATGGGTTATGCTTGCCCTTCTCAGCAGGTCTGCCCTCAGTCTCCTCAGAAGGCTGCTGGCTTGGTGCTTGAGTCTCTACTGTCGTCTTCCTCCTGCTTAGTAGCGGAGAACGTCTTTCTTCAGGAGAGGTTCGCTCACCGGGCGGCTGAAGCTGCAGTGACCGTCGAGACAGGCTTGGAGACGTGGAGGGCGTCACAGGACCTGCGGAGAGGTGGCTGCTTTGGATGCAAGCTTCCTTTTTCTGGGTTTGGTTGTCAGCTGCTGATGTGGCCTCTGTGGCTTCCTCAGATTTAGATTTAGCTGTTGGGATTTTGCGGCGGGCCCCGGAGGCCAGCTCTTGTGGAGTAGCAGAGGGAATAGGAGAGACACAATTTCTTTTCCTGAGCAACGGGCTCGCCTCAGGAGTCGGAGTAGTTATGGAGGTAGTCCTTGACAACTCCTCAACCACTGAGCTGTCCTGCTGCAGAGTAGACTCTTGTGTACCTGTATCAAATACACTTTTAGTGGGAAACTTCTGTATGCTCTGCAAAGAGCTGGTGTTTGTGTTGTGATCTTCTCTTTTGCATTGATCTAAAAGTGTCATGGAATTAATTTCAGTATTGCTCCTTTCAGTTTTGCTATTGAGTTTTATTTCTGAAATTAACTTTTGGATCTCTTCTGTGTCTTTGCCTTGAACAGGTTCATCTTTGGCGTGCTCCACAACAGTGGTCTCTGACTCCAGACCTCTGACCTTTGTAGGACTCCCAGATCTCACAGGTTTGTGTTTGACACTGTCAGTGAGTGAACTTCCAGGAACATCTATCAGCGGAGCCAGAAGTGACGCTTCAGTTCTCTGGCCTTCACCATATTTCCTGGCAGTGACCTCTACAGTGGTGCCAGTGTCTGTGACAGAGACATGAGGCATCGCAGTTGGTTTTGGTAAAGCCTGAACATGTGATGAAGTCTCAGCCTCAATCTGAATTTGGTGCTGATCACTTTCATTTAGTTGATGATAAGTTTCCTTTATGTTTGTGTCAGAAGTATTGTTAACAGTTGTCTCCATTTTCCTGTCCTTCTCCACTTCCTCTTTATATTTCCTCTCATCATCTTTTAATTCCTGACACGTCTCTGCAGCTGTTGTAGCAGGTTCCTGTTCAAAGTCAACATGGATGGGTATGGTTGGCACTGAGTTTGGTGGTGTGGAGTCCAGGGCCTTTATTTGTGACCTCAAAAGCTCAGCAATAGATAGGACTTTTGAAACCGGTTCTGGGACTTCTTGGAAGTCCATAATTTGCTCTGGTGAGTTTGTGTCTTCCATGTTATTTGTTAAAGGCAGAGCAGTCTCTGATTTATCAGGCTTCACATTCTCTAATTCTGAATTACTTATCTCTGCCATTTTTGAAGTCAGGTCATTTTTCTCAGTTTCTTTAAAAGATTCATCTGCAGTGACAACGTCAGCACCTTTATCCACTGCATCTCTTCTTTCCATCTTCTTTCCTGTTTTATTTTGTTCCACCACATGCAGGGCAGCAGATTCAGTCTCCATCTCAACTGTCTTCTGGTTTGGCACCTCGCTGTCATCCTGCACTAATAACTTCCCTACTTCATTAACTTCTACCTTCTCATCAACTTGGATTTCCATCCCTTCAACAGATTTTATAGCTGTATCAACGTGGCTCTGCAGGGTGCTGGGCGAAACATTACACCCTCGGGTGTGCTCACCACCACCAAGCCTTTCAAGGGGTGACTTCTGCACGTCTGTAAAAAGGATTGCAGGGTTTTCACTTGATCCCCTGGAATGATCCCATGTGTCCTGTGTCATTATGTCAATGGGCACTTGAAGACCACTGTGCAAACATGGGGTCTGGATGTCATCTGCTGTGGCTGCTCTTCCTCTTGGAGTCTTTTGTGGTGGTTGAGTGTCTGTTGCACACTGGTCGGGTGGAAGCTCAAGGTTGACAGGTGCATCATTCCTGTTCATCTTTGTACGGGCCTGTGTAAACTTGGAATATAATACAAGCAGAGGTTTTCCATGCTGTGAATACTTAGTGCTTTATCCCTGGCTCTGCAGGACACAGATAAACACGTGTATTTTTAAAAACAGCAGCAGTAACAGAGAACACAATGGGAAGAGCAAAAGAACAAAAAATGCACGATCCAGACAAAAGATATGGTGAGTGACGGTAACAAAAGGCCTTTCCTTAACCTGCAAGTTCACATGACTGTGAACAGGTGTAAAATGCAACTTGCATCTTGTTTGTCAACTAAAGAGAAGCCTCTCAAAAAATATTTATTATACATATCGTTTTTCCTTTCGACATAATCAATTCATTCCCACCCAGAGAACAAATGTAGTATATTACCTAAACCTGGTTACTGCAAGTACCTTTTTGCCATGACAGTGAAAAGCTGCACAGTAGCGTCACATATCAAATAGAGAGGTCTGTGTCTGATGAGCATCTGTTGTTGAACTGAAGCCCTTTTAAAATTAGCACAGGACTTTTCCTGTGTCGTATGTCGTTCCGTCATGGATGAGATAAGCCGTAATGTCACTGAAGGGTCATTCACCTCCCTCAAGATGAAACTGACTGTAAACTATGCTGCATTTAAAATCCCACATCATGCAGTGACAAACAAGCATTGCTGCTCATTTCTGCTGGTTTCCTGTCTATCTAAGCCTGACGTGGTGAGACCTATTCAAAAGCAGTGCTGCTATTTTAGATTTACGTGTGGCCAGCAAGGAATGCAAATAATCTCAAGTGATGCTTCAGCCAGGCACTGATTTTTGTCTGAGCTCCCAGTGTCGTCAATGTCCAGCCATGCGGCCGAGGCCAGGGCGATTGCATAAGCACCGAGCAATAATAATAATTCACAGTTCTATAGAATAAAATAACCATCATGTCCATTAAATATAAGGCTAAACTAGCCAAAAGACTGGTACCAACTAGGCTGGCTCTGTGCAAAGGTAACAAAACCTGTAGTCCAGCACTTCTAAATCTCAACAATCAATTAATTAAACCTTGGTTGTTTCATTTTCACACTATAGTGGAAAATCAACTTAACGCTCAACAAGTAAGCAAAAAAGCCTGTTTCCTATATTGACCTACTTCTCTAACTTCGAGGGAACCTCCTTATTCCATGTGCTTTTATTCCAAACTTATCAAAACTTCATGTCTACCAGGAGAAATGGTGCAGCAGCTGAGATTCTACTCTCAATCCTCTGAACTTACAATATCACACCAATATTCCTCAATATACAGAACATATACTGCTGCAACTGTCAACATGTGCGTCATTTCGGTCTTGTCACGCAGCAGGGCATATTTGTAAACACTATAAATAGGATGCTTGTGTTACTGATGAGGCCTGTGTTGGCAGCACCAAACCCATGAGCTCATGTGAAAAGGTTCACTCACCTCGGCCGGAGGGGCTGGCCCAGACACAGCCACATTTTTTTGGCTTGTTTCCCTCTCAGACAGCTGAGCTTCAGCCTCCTCAAGTGGACGCTGAGGTGAAGCGGTCCTGCCTTCGTATGCTGAGCCCCCTGACCCCGGGTGTCCTAGAGAGCCACCGGTGGAAGAGTTTGGTTTCTCATCAACATCCATACGTGTTGAAAAGTCTTCTGTTTCAGTAACAGCCCTCTTTAATGCATGGAGCCCCATAGATGACTGTTTTAGGGTGATGTGAGGACTTTTCCTCTGATTTTCCAAAGTTTCTGCCGTATCTTTGCGTGCAGCTTTCTTCTCACGCCTTGCAGCTTGTTTACCTTCGCTTCCTGCCACAGTTCGACTTGTACGTGTAGGAGGAACAGGAGAAGCCATGAGCTGCTCTTTCTGTAAAGGTGCAGCATGTACGCCTTTAGAAGGCCTGGCCACGAGCATTGCTTCCTCTCTTGCTGATTTGTCATGTTTTGCAATTTTTCCGGCGTCCGAATCTACAACCGATGCATTAACAACACTCTCTACTTCCATGACCTCTTCTGACTTGGCCTTAGACTGCACTGACTCTGTGCAGCCAGCAGCTCCAGAGGGTGAGGGCTCTTCTTTTTTCCTTTTCCCCTCAGGCGTCCTCTCTCCCAGTGTCTTGGAAATTTTAATCTTCTTCTTGACAAAGGGCGTTTTGGCTTGGTGTCCATTGAAAATCCTCTGTGCAGAGTCCTGTATGTATGTGCCACCCATGTTTCCATTCTCATTTATGACTTGTCCATTAGTTACAGCAGACACTGCTCCATTAGTAACTGGGACTAGTTTTTCTTCTGCTTCCCCCACAGCAGCTTCCTGCAGCCTGGTCTCAGTCTCTACAGCCACAAGCACATGGTTCTCCTCGCTGCCCTCATCCTCTGTGGAGCTGGGCGTACTGAGAAAGGCCTCCATGGTGGAGCGGCGTTTCCTCTGTGTCCTCTCTGGACTGAGGGTTCGCAGCGGCTCCTGGTTCTCTTTACCTTCTGCTTCCCTGCGCCTGTGCTCAGCCTTTTGTTTGAGCTTGGCAAAGTAGCGCTGGTGGATGTTAAACTCGTTCATTTCACCCACCTCCAGAACCCCAGAGCAGGACACGATGCCTTTAGTGTTGCATGCTGAGGCCTGGTATATAGCTGCATCGTCCACAGTACAACTACAGAGAAAACCAAGTCAAGTTGCCTTCATTAAAACTGTATCAAGCAAACTGATCACTGACAAAATCAAGTAAACACTGATGGCAAGGAAAACCTCTTTATGTGTCTTGAGAGACTGATCTTTGTACAGTTGCAATCAGATGTTACACTAATGCTTCTGAACATACATACTTGTAAATCTGCAGGGAATGGTTTTGTCCATCGCGGAATATTTCATATTTGGGCAATCCACAGTATCTGTCTAACTGCATGTCATCCTTATACCAGGTGACCTGAGGGATTGGGTAGCCTGAACAAAGAAAGACAAAACCAGGTGTTTACTCAGCCTGTTTTTTTTAGAGGTGTTAGTTTATTTGTATGTTTTCAGTTCCAGTTTCAGTTGTTGGATGCTTGAAGCAGTGTTTACCTGTAATCACACAGGAGAACTTCACATTGCTATTCTCAGACACAGCTTTTGACTTCAGGGTTGTTTCAAAGAAGGGCTGGGTTTCCTCAGTGAGCTGTGCGATCACACTGCAGAGCGTGCTCCTGTAGAAGAAGACGGAGCAGGTCAGACATGACTTTTAGATTAAACACATGGGGTTATCGTTTTGTTTCCTTTGTTTCGTCTTAGCCAGAATTATTCCTATGGCTAAATAAATAAAAACTGAAGCTTTTAAAAGTTAGAAGTTAATGATTTTTCTTCAAATCAGTTATTATAGTAGTTCATATGTTTCCAAACTGAAAAATGTCTTATTGGATGCACATTAATCTGATTGTTGACATTATTTACATCAGAGTCTGAAGCAGCAGCAACTCACAGAGAATGTATAAGAGAACTGTATAATCTGGGGTTTGTATTCAGCACCATGTTGTTATGTGACTTGTCTAAACATAAAAAAACATATTTGAATTTATGTCTTTAATAATATCTATGACCATAAACCTAGAACAAAGTTTGTCTTTATTGACTATGGTTCTTACAATAAGTGATGGGAAACAAAGGTCAATACACATTTCTTTCCACAGACTGAATAAATGAATGAATGAAAATGTTTCTTATGATCTTTGGTACCTTCTTTAAAAGGCCTCGTCAGTCTCTGTGACATTAATATAACACATCAATATTCATATAACGGTTCAGGGACATTGAACCATTACAGCATGTGGAAATGCAGAAGCAGCATCACACACACGTATAACAATATAAATGAATGTGGGTTTGCAGCCATTTTAGAAGAGTATTATCATAGTGCTACATGTAGTGCTGGATCAGTGCACAGATAAAGGATCCTGTTACGCTTCCCTGTATGATTAAGTAAACAAAACATTACTGCTAAAGATAATCACATTTATAATAATAATAATATGCATAATATATAATGCTTATAGTCGAATCTTAATGCTAAAGCTAACCTATAGCTAATACAATAAAAGTATTAATGTGTACCTCATGTATATAAACAATTTCCGTATGTTAGAAAATCACCTTCATTGTCATGACACACTGAGCATTTCAAGAGTAAAGTGCAGAACCATCTGTCCAGTTCTGCACTGGCAACTTGCCGACAGTTGTTAGCTACAACAGCTATTATCTAAAACTTTTCTGTTCTTTCATTTGATGGTGAAGGTCAGCACCTCCTGTTACATCGACGAATCTTTCCATGCAGAAGCTGTTATTGCTGTACTGCATGATGGGAAACGGGGCCGGTGGTGCATAACTGAGATGCTGTTCTTAATCAGCAGTTTATTTAAACTGGTGACCATGGTAACAAACAAAGAAATAACATGCCACACATGTTCACCCCAGGTTAGAAAACTCCGGCGGTGGACAACATGGCCCCTACATAGGCACACACACATTCAGTCTGGGATCTGTACCTGATTTCTGGCCTGACGTTAGACAGGTAGCTGCAGGTCCCGGGCCGGCTGCCGCTGCTGCTGCTGTTGTTGTTGGTATCATCCACACTGCTGGACCTTCCATTCCCAAAAGAGGACTGTGGGGTTGTTCTCCGTGAGCCCATTTTCCTCCCGATAGAGAAATGCTCAAGAAAAAAAAAGCTGTTATCTGTGAAAATAAAGTTTTTGTAGTCACTTCCTGGGAAATTAACAAGAGCTAAGAGAGTGAATATCAACAGAAAGTTACATTACAAAAACTTCTGCATTATCTTTTAACATGAAAAAATATTTGTGCTTCTTGTAAAATTACAAACATCATCAAGAAATGCTTAGAAAAAATGTGCTTCTTCTACAACAAACAACAATCAGTCGTCTATTTTATTGAGTTAACTCACCATTCAAAAGTGCATTTCCCTCCTTTGACAGATACCCCACAGCACTGACTTAAGGCACTGAGATTTCCAATCAAACATGAGCATGCGTAGGCTGCTGGACTATTTATAGTTGGCCTGCAAATAGGCACAAGAGCACATCACACTTTCCAAACCTTGTCTTTGGACAAAAAAAGGAAAAGCAGCGTAGTGAAATGTCTGCACAGAAACAAGACAGAGTCCTTTTGCAGCAGAAAGTCCCACAATAATTCCAAACACAAGCTCATCCCACATTTAGTAGTTTCCCAAACAGGGGAGGGGATTTAAAAAAACAAGGGAAGGGTTTTTAAAATTCTGTCACCAATGGGCAGAGTGGGCTGAGAGAAAACTTGTGCGCTCAGTTGTTGGCTGCTCTTCTCCCAAACATTTTAGCTTTGCAGACTGTAGTAAAGATTCATATGAGGCTGCCAGTCAGAAGGATGACACTTTCACTTCTAAGTCCATTAACATGAGCAGAACCTTCTTTTAGTCATCCACTAATAGAAAGTTCGAAGTTACAGCATCAACTGGTATTATCATGTTTATATCGCACTTGAACACTTGAAGAAGGTGAAGCTTACCAGGTTCACTGCATGCATTGTCCAGTGAGTAACAATTGCATTGGATCCTCAGAGGAACAGAAATAGGAATAGAACAGCCTTATATAGGCAGAGCTCACTGCCAAAGAGCAGCGTGATCTTGTCTCTATACAGGCGTGCACACACACGCATGCACGCACGCACGCACGCACACACACACACACACACACACACACACACACACACACACACACACCAGCCATCAGTAGTTTCACTGGTTTTCATTGTTCTTTAGAGAACATGTGCTGGTTCTGTTTAACATAATAATTTGTATGACTCAGTCTGAAAATAGTTGCACTGCTGACATTTTGCCTTTTTGCACACAAATAATTTTTAAAATCTGAATTAAATTAACATGTAAACACTAAACAAAAAGATCTTAAGGGATGTTTTTTTTTCATGGGGAACTTTGTTTTTGCATGTTAAACAAACGTCACAGCTTTCAGCTCCTGTGTGTGTTCTCTCTAAATCAAGTTCAGTCTGGATTATTGCGATATCACACATGGCCATGCGCCTTCTATTCAGCTGTTTTCTATCTGTTTTTTATTCCATCCATTTCTAATTGGCTGCCACTCCCACAGTTTAGACTTTTCTTGCCAGAGAGGTGATATAAAGCCTCCACCTAACAGCTACGAGTCATGGAAGATGAAAACCAGTGTGAAAATATGACGGGCCCAACAGTGGCCGACCTTTAACCTCCCAAAATGGACCCAAAGTGGATAATTTCATGATACACACTGACAGGCATGTTTGGGCTGTGTGTGTGTGTGTGTGAGAGAGACTGACCTATAAAGGGTCTAGAAAACATAGTCGCCTCGGTGTGGTCTGGATTTTCCGGCAGAGACCGGGACACGTTGTCCGATGACTCTGCGTACACACCTGAAACATGTGGGTACGCAGTACTGATGGTGGGAGAGGGGTTTACTAACTGAGTCTGGACCACACATATGAAAACACAAAAACATGTATGATTATGTCGTTAGGCAGAAGGAAAACTCTGAAAGAAATCTGCAGCTCTGTTGTTGTAAAAATAGGATCCAATAGAAATTAAAGCTTCTCCAGACGTTACCTACATTTAGAGACACCCACTTGTTTTGTTGTTGTGTTTCCATGTGTTTTTGTAGTCCACATCAAGTCATTAAAATAGATCACAATGCTCAGTGAGATCACTCCCTCCGGCTCTGTGTATACCATTATCTGTCCTCGCAAACATAATTCGCACCAGCCAAAACAGAAGCCGGTTACTGCAGGGCAAATGTAAATTGTTATGATCAGTCATTAGAAGTGGAGTGGTAATGGACGAGCCCAGGTCTACAGGACTGCTGGATGTGTGTAGAGACAGAGGCAGACCAAAGGGCATGAAGCATTTATCTATCAGCTCCATGGACGTTCAGGAAATAGTGACCACGACCCTTTCGCTCACAGCTTCCTCTTGTGCCTCGCTCTTTCTCCTGTTCTAAATGTCATTAGCGCAACTAAAACTGTGTCTTTTTGCAGTAAAACAAGCTCACCGGTCTTCGATGGACTGTGGGCCACTGGAGAGCACCTGCACAGTGTCGGCCAAAATAAATGTCATTTTCTGTGTAATTAAACAGTGGTGACATTCATGAACAGGTGCTGTCTGTAACTTCTGACCAGGTGAAACAGCCTCACAGCAGGTACCTTTGTACTAAGAGTCATTGTTATTTGTTGGCTAAGGCTGAAGCAGAGAGTGGGTCAAATGGGCTTGTCTGCTGGTGTCGTCTAATCTTCACAAAATGGTCATGTAAACTTGAACTGACCCAGTTTACACCAGTAAAGCCGTCTCCTGCCTGAGTACTGACAAATGTTGAGTGTTTCTTCTTCACGTTATTTTGTAATGTCAGATAACACAAAACTTGTGACGTTTACCGAGATCTTTTTTTAATATTATTATGGTCAGAGCTTTGGGAAAATAAAGTCTCATTGCTTCAGAATATGTTGGATGAAACTTTTCCCGTTCTCAATTAGCGAACTGGGACTGTAGAAAGTGGGAATTAACTGCTGTCTGTGTGGCAAATAAAGTCCTGTGATAAATCAGTAATATTAAAGCCACATGAAACGTTGGTTACTGGAGCTGCAGTGGAACATGCTGTTCTAATCCAACTGGGATATTAAAGCACCCAGATCCAAGAAGGTGTGAGTGGAGAGGTGTTGACATGGTCACAGCAGTGGATAAAATGAGGCCGTTCTAGTTGTGCTTTGGATCACAGACCTCTGGATCTGCCTTGGGCTGAGGGCATTTCAGTCATTTTATCCCATTATGACATAAAATATACCAGTATACTGACTTTTATATCCTCGTCTCCCATAAATCTTTGAGATAAATAGCAAACCAACCTGTAGTCCAAGTGATTGCAGGTCAGCCGGTCCTGGTTGGTCTGTGTCTGGGGTCAGTGCCAAGTGCTCCCCCAGAGAAAAACCCCTCCTCCCACGCATATGGCTGGACGGCAGACTGTTTTGATGTTTGACAGGTCTCTGTGGAAACTGAGCTTGGCTTTGTGTGTCCGTCTGGCAGGCTGCTGAGGCTGTGACATCATACTCTGGATATTCACACCAGTGTCAGCTCTAAGGAAGCAGAAACAGGAGGAGGCTTGAACGGCGAGGACAGCTGTGTCCCCTCACACGGCGCTAACACAGCCTTGGCCCAAACACATGCACAGGCTAAACTCATGCAGCAGGCTGTGTTGTTCTGTAGCTAATATTGCAGGGGAGCTGATGTTCACTAGGATGCTGGTAATTGTGGCCTGGTTGCTTTGTTTGGAAATATTTTAGGGATGAAAAGTCCAAATAAATGTCTTGTTAAATTAAATGAACTAAAAAAATGTAAAAGAGAACAAAAGGACTAATTTGTGGGATGAAATACTGACTTTGGCTTCATTATATTTTAGTTTGGTAACAAAACATAAACATATTCTACTGACAAATAGATTCATAAAATGACCATACGTCTGCCTGATTAAATCCCTAATCATCATGAGTGGATTCTTCATTAACATGATTTGTTTACTCGATAAATGTTAAACAATATAAACAAACACAAACGTGACAGGTAGAATTACAGTGACCTCTAGTGGTAAAGGTGAGGGCTACAAAATCTCATCTCTGAAGTACCGGACACAAATATTTTCATTTGGGGTGTTTCATTAAAACACAGAGGAAACTGCATGGAAACAAGCAAATGATCATAGAGTAGATAATATGGTAATAAATGGCATTTCAGTTACAATGAACAAATAAAACATCTGTTGATGAACCACACACACACCTTGCTGCCTTGATGGAAACGCCAGGCCTTCAGCATCAAGCTTATCAAATGTTACTTTAATCACTATGCAAGAATTTAAAAATGGCAGGTAAAGGTAAGTAACGAATGAGGGAATAAAAACAGTAATCTGCCAGCCCACACAAATTACACGGGTCTCACACAGACGACCTCAGTATTGGAGGAATACCAAAACCTCTACATTCGGTTCATTGCTGCTCTAACAGACAGTCTTACATTACACACCAAACCCTGTTACAGGCATTACTCTGTGCCAAAACAGGAATTTCTGCCAAGGTGCATGGAGACAGGAAGCAACATTTACATAGAGAACAATAATCCAACACATTGTGACCATCACCAGGGTCTGTGTGAAACAGAGAATATTTAAATAAGACAGATGTCAAAGAGCCATAAACATGGAGTGGTTTTGGCAAGGCCCCATACAGATGCAGATCAGTTTGTGCAACATCCTTGGTTTGAGTCCAGCTGTGGACCTTTGTCACAGGTCTCCACGTCTCCCTGATTTCACATAATGACCAAAAAACCCGTAACATTTCTTCTATATATTTGACGTATCTTTAAAACATAAGACAAACAATAAAGAATACAGTGTAAAATTAATAAGAGAGATGCCCTTTATACACCAGTTTAACAATAAAGGGTTTTTTTATGCTTCAAGTGTTGGTGGTGTTTTGACCGTCACGCTGCATTAATTACTTTTCCTGTCTTTCTTCTTCATCATGTCAATGACAGAGGGAATCTTGCGCTTTACACCTGGGAGGAAAACACAAGAGGGAATACTGACGGAGAACAGTTCAGAGCAAACATGCAGCAGGACAAACAGCACATCAAACATCAAAGGTGATAAATCTCTCAGAAGTGTGTGCTCCTTGCAGTACCTTGCTTCTTGCTGAGTGATTTGTTCTCTCTGGGTGATTCAGCGGAGTCTGGTGACCTCTTAGCATAAGCTAACTTCATCCTCTGGATGTTCCTCTTGCTGACCACCTCATGCTGTACAATAGGGCGCGGGTAGTCTTTGCCCACAATACATCCTGCAGCCTGCTGGACACTGTGTGGGGCTTTCCAAGGCTCATAGATGTACTGAGCTGGGAACCTCTTTAGTAGAGGGATGTATTTTCTGCCAAGACAGAAGTGGAAAATAACGGAATGTGCAACCCGGGTATTAAATGTGATAAAATACAACTATGATCTTACTTGATGTAGTCTCCATTTTTGTCTGTCTTCTTGCCAAAGGCCACTGGGGAGTAGACCCTGAAGAACTGGTGGAAGAAGGTACTCGCTGAGAGCCACTGCCAGTTCCCAGCATTCAGAGCCCAGTCGCCATCCAACAGAAGCTCCTCAAACACCTTCAGGAGCAGAAAGGGAAACGCTGAAAAGCGCTCTAGTGGTTTAAAACTACAATCCTGTAACACTGTCAGGCTGGAATTCAGTGCAGCAGAAAACTTCATTTGAAAACCTACATTTGACACCTACATTACCCAAAATGCAGCTCGACTACTGGGACAGAGACTCAAGTGTGTTCTGCTCGTGCAGCCTCAAGCAGAGATGAGGAGCAGGTCCCATCTTTCTAAACCCAAACCCACAGATGTTTTCACCTTCACTCTCAACATGTGTATTAGAGGTTTCCCTTGTTGATCAAACCATTTCATCAAGACTCACAAACAGATGTGCAAACCGCACACTATTCTTTTGCATCATGCATCATTTAGTCCACAATAGTGGACCTGGGAAATTAACTAACAGACCTTCTGTCCTTCTTCCCAGCTGACCCACAGGTCTCCCCTGGTGAGAAAACAGGCGACGGCGTGTCTGGCCAGGTGGTGGATCCAGCCCTCCTGTCTCAGCTGAGTCATGATGGCGTCAATGAAGGGGAAACCGGTCCGAGCCTCGAGGTAAACGCAACAGTCGTTGTACAATTAGAGGATTTCTAATTTAATAGTGATGATATGACAGCACATGATAACAGCTCATCACCCATGGATTCAAATACCTCTTTCCATGCAGCCAGAAATTCAGGGTTTGTGTCCCAGTCCACCTGAGTACATGCAGGGTTTCCCTTCATCTTGTTAAAGTTTGGGATGCCTACACTAGCCGTGTAGAAAAACTCTCTCCAGAGTAACTGGCCATGCAGGGAAACTGGAGGGTCTGAATGCTTCTTCTGCAAAAACAGACTTTTTTTTAAATCGCTAACCACATGTAGCTTATTTTTATTAATGAAGGGTATTAAATTAAGGTCCACTGCTATTCCAGACAATCAGCTGTGCAGTCTGATGTGACACTCACCCCCTGGTAAACCTCCGTCAGCCTCCACCAGAAGGTTCGTGCAGACAGGCAACCGAAAGTGACGTATGGGCTGAGAACTGTGGTGCTGGGACTCAGGGAGTTTGGAGACGTCTGGGGCTTCTCGAAGCTACATACCCATCCCTGAAACATGGAAACACATGTAATGTGGATCAGACATACAAACAGCAGCCAAGACAAAACCTTTGAACGGCAGGTTGTTACGATTCTCCTGTGCATGTGAATTTCTTACAGGACGGAAAAACTTCTTTCAGTGTATCAGTGATGAGTGTCATTGTTACAAAGGGTTGAGATGATGTGACACCCCTGAATCTGCAGAGACAAGACGAGAAACTGGAATACCGTTCTTTTCATATGCTGGTCCAGCCTCCTCAGAGCCTCCTGTTCTCCGCCCGGGAACAGCTCCAGAGTCCAGGCTGCAGCGTCCAGGCCGAGCTCCTGCAGAGTTGGGATGCCATATTTGACCTCATGGTTTTCTGCACATGGAGTCTTCACATCTGTCAGAGGAGATTTAATTCAGCCACTGAATGTTCTAGACTGTGTTTCTGGTGGAGTTTCTGGTAGTTGACTACCTTTCATGTCCTCTGTGGTGGGAGCAGGGACTGGCCTCTTAGGGGGGCCAAGAGCCTTCACTATTGCCTGCATACGCTTATAGGTACGGGGGGCCTTCCCATTGTTTTCCTCTATTACCCTGAGGACAAGACAATCAATGCATATTAACCATGAACAGGGTTATTACAGTCTGAACTTCCTGAAGCGTACATGTTTAGCATGACTAACACCTGTCGGTATCGTAGAGAGTGTGAGAGATTTTGTAGACGACTTCCACCCCGTGTTCTTTGGCCAGAGCAGTCACGTTCTGGTCCCGGCTCAGGCTGTACGGCTCCGTGTCGTACTCATAGGTCAACTTCGTTACTTTCCACTTGGTAAACAGCTTTGGCAGCACGTCCTCTGGTTTGCCTCTCACGACAAACAGCCTGTAAACATATATAAGTGACAACACCGGTCTTTAGCCTCCTCTAAGGTTAAACGTGTGTGAAGCTGTTCCTGTGTTTCTACCTGGAGTCGAGGTTCTTCAGGCTACAGTCCAGATCTTTCAAGGCTCCAATGAGGAACCTCCAGCGGTTGATGCTCATACAAGTGTTGTTATGGAGGTAAGGGTCCAGGATGAACACCGGGTAGAGCTGCTTACAGTCCCTCAGGGCAGACATCAGTGCCGGGTTGTCGTGCAGCCTGAGCCCCTTGCGGAACCAGTGAATACACGTATGAGCCATGTTGGTGATGCTGTAACACAAGAGTCTGTCACAGGAGCCATGAAGGTTTAGTTACACAGATGTGCAATAAGGTGACCTGGGTTGGAGCTACTGGACTCTCAGACAGGTCTCACACAGACGTGCAAAGCATAGTCTGCATGTTCAAACCCTGACAAATGGAACAACATGATCGTTTAAACAACATTTCACAGAGGAAGTTCTGGGAAATGATTCAAATCCGCGTTGACAAAACAAGTTGGAACAGTTGCAAAAAGTGCAACACAATGAAACAATGAAACAATAGAGACTTGACAATCAGCTACTTACACTGAACTGATGCGCACTAATAAAGGAAAACTTCAGCTCAGTCGGTCCTGTCAGGTACAGCTGCGCTTGTGTTGAGTAACCCGTGTTTGATAACACACACGGCGTCTGCGTTACAAAACAGGAAGCTCTACGTCCGCGGCGCAATCAGCCAACCAGAGGAGAGCCGTGCGTGTGTGTGCGTGTGTCCGCCAGATGTCACCAGAGTGCCACCAATGCCCGGAGTTAATTAAAGGTGGAAGTGCCACAGGCTTCAGGTGCGTCCCTGGATCTACTTAAGACGCAGGACGGAGAGAAAACAAGCAGCTCGAGAAAGAGGAAGATTTTCTCTGCTGAGCCAAAAACCCTGATCGACCAGGGCACTTAAACACACCACTCCCTTAAACACATCAGCCTCATGTACGGTTCTTCTTCTTCTTCTTTCTTCTTTATAAGCTGGGGAACAATAGTCTTTCACGGGGTGGGAAGAAGGAGGAAAGAAGGGGGAAGAAGGGGGAAGAGGAAAAAATGAGGAAAAAATGGAAATTTTGAAGAAATCGAAATTCATTCAGCGTTTTTATTACTCTTACAGAACATCTGACCAAGTTGACACTGTCAGATGCAATTTTCATTGTGTTATTGTAAGATTTGAGCCAAAATTTAACACTTGGCCGCACTACAGCAGGGGGAGTTATAGATCCAAAGGTTAGCGGTTCAATCCCCGACCGCTGCATGTGTTTGTTTCACTCCAACTCGTACTAAGTGTCATTAAACTTTGAAATTCCATATAATTAACTTTAGAAATATCATTTCCATCGATTCTATTACAACCAGACGTTAAGAGTTTGCTGCTGAATGTTTGCATATTGTGTTAACATGTAACTAGCATTAGTAAGAATGACTTTACATGTTTTAAAAGTTTTTCTAGTCATTGTATACTATTTGACTTGTTTTTAAAAAAATCTCAGTGTTAAATAAAAGTAATACTAAGATATAAAGGATTAGAGCACTTGAAAGATGCTTTAAAAATGTAATCCAAACTTTATTACAATCTAAAAATATTATATACATAATTAAAATCAATATAGAACATAAATATATACAATATTATAATGTGAAAATGTAATATAATAATATCAATAATTTAATAGCCCAAAAAACTGTCATTACAACTGTATAGCACAACACATTCACTCATGTCAATAATAATAATAATATACCAAGCAGCATTTGCCACATGCTGCTTATTGTACGGCAGAAGATTCTGCCAGAGAGACACAGTGGTGGTGACCTGCTGGTTGCTGAGCATCAGGCCAGTTTAGCTCCTCAGTTTCACCGAGTTCTCTGCCAGGCTGTCCACTCTACACCACGCTCATCCACAGCCTAGTGAACAAAGTAATACAATGGAAATCAAAAGTAATCCTACCATCACAAGTAGAAAAACAGCACACATGACACAGTACAACCTGGGGCAAAAAGACCTACCTGACGTTGCTCAGGGACTGCTGGGGTGACGGCCGGGGGTCCTGGGAGAGGAGGCCGAGGTGGCTGCCAGCACAGGAGAGGGAGGGAGAGACAGAGGAGAGGCCGTCTGAATAAAGTGGGCCTGAGCAGTGTCTGCCCCGGTGTGGCTGTTTGTGCAGAAGAGGGTCCTGCTGACATTCCTGGTTGTGGTGTGTGTGATGGAAGGGGGGCAGAGCTGGAAGACTGCAGGGGCACAGAAAAGAATCAGTCATACAAAACACAACAGGAAAGCGTGATCATTTTGTGACATACATTTTGTGTGGTTTATATGGAAACCACAGCTGCATGTCTGCATTCCTCCAAACACAGACATCTGTCCCCTCAGCTGCATCAGACATTTCTCAGTCTGTAATATAGTTGAACAGCAAATCCAAAGAATGTGTCCCCTTTTAAGATGACTTATCTGTACACTTCATATCACTCTGTGCAGCTTTACCTTCTGATACAGATCATGACACTTATTTTGTTGTGGTGCTGGTCTGTTTCCAGGCTGAATAAAATAACATAACATCTGGTACAAAAGCTTGACTTCCAACTGCCTAGTTTGATTATGGATGCTTGTTTTTGACAAACTAGTGTCTGTGATATTTCTGGTAACACACAAATGCACCAGTGGACTATGGAAAAATCAGCATGTTGTGACAAATGTCATCTCAGTGTGGGACATAAAGCTGTACAGCTGTTTAACACAACTAGATTCAGCTCAGTTTAGTCACATGTAGCCCGTCTACTCTAAATATTAGTAGAAAGGGGCCCTGAGTTCTTTATTCTAGTTTACTCCTAGGTTAACTTTGATGCTCTTAATAATATACGTCGTGGGTCACTATAGATATCTTATTTCTCAAGTTAAGACCGAATATTATGGAAACAGGAGATAAATTATTGAGTGTACTCACCCTTTAAAGCTCTTTAAAGGACACGGTATTATAGCTATACTGTCAAACACCAAGAATAACACTACTAAACTGTCTTAAAAAATAAATGATATTCTCCCATTTAATTGGCAAGTAAATTAAACAAAAATAACAAAGGTTATTCACTTTTCCAAATAAGTATTTTACCACATTGCATTAAACCGTAATCACAACACAAAACTCTCAAATTCACTCCTCTATAATGGTTTAGTCCCAGTCCAATTCCTCACAATATGGTTTCATTGTCCCTTTTTTCCCAAATTAACTTAAATGTCCAATATACCAACCAAATGAAATAAACACCAACGTTGCAGGCCTGATTCGGTGCTTGTGAGTGTTGAGACCCAAAACCCAGCGGTCACTTCACTCCCACAAGAGCAACAAACAAAATAAACAGGTACCTTATTCCACGTTCGGAGGTTACCAACTAACTATCTTTACTGGTCTGTCTGCCCCTGTCCCCAAGCAAGATGATAGCTGTTGATGGGCCCCATCAACGAAGTTGTCTCCTCTCTCCAGATAAGCAACAGTCCACTCGAGGCATGTTGAGCTGGGTTAGCTGGCCGCCTCCGTCTGTTCACGTTGCTATGCTCCTCTCACTGCATTAACGAGCGGGTCTCATTAAGATGAAAGCCTCACCCCGAACTTCTAGTCGAAATTCTCTGCTTCTCATAAAAAAGTCTGTACTCTTACAGATTATCTTGCTGACAACCTAAAACTTCAATCACTACAAAACTTTTCTGTACTCAACTTCGGAGTTTTCGCCTTTAGGCTACCACCTTAACTAGCTAGCTTCCTCTCTCTCTCTTGCTCCTTATCCCCCTTTATTTTCATAACATCCGGTTAACAAAATAAAAGCCTGCCAACGTACAGACATTTCCTATCAAGTTACCACTAAACTTGACAGCTTTTTCCTTTATAAGAGAAAACAAAATCAAACATTTACCTTTTACATTTTAAACAGTTTTAACAATTTTAACCCATGAACCCCACATTTCAAATCACATTAGAAGATATCTATTTTTTAACCTTGTTCTTAACCATTACCTCTTTATTTATTTATTTATTACAGCTTATTTATGCCATTTTTTAAACTGGGCTACACACATTTAGAGTATTAGAAGGAAGTAAACACACTGTAGTTAAGGTTAGACCTTGTGCAACAACAGCTGCACTAGACAATACAACACAAATCTCATTCCCAATGTGACTTGAAACAACATGAGAATATAATTTAACAGCATAATTTAGCAGCGTTATGACGTTACAGTAAATAGACTGAGGCTGCAGGTAAAATAACATCATGGCTCTGCTTTGTTTTTGACCAACAGATCAGAGAAACTTCAGATCTATGTTAGCTGAAAGCTGGACAGTACAATCATCAGCATTTATAATAAATCTGAGAGGTTTGCGTCATTATGATGTACGTACTTGCTAGTGCTGAACTTAAAAAAGGTAATAAATACAGCGGCTGCAATCACATCGTCAACATTTTCACTGTGTAAGATGAGAGAAACACGTAACTCCGCCGCCTCTTGACCATTAACATTATAGCGTCATTAAGAATCATGACTGTTAGAAAATTAGCTATAAACTATGGACAGAAGTTAAAGTTTAGTCTCTGTTACTTCATATCTTACCTTGTTTTGATGAATGAATGAGCAGAGTGGCGCTGACAGCGGGACTTTCAAAGTCGAAGGACCGCCGACAGGACTGGCCGAGAATTCTGGACGACGAGGGAGAGGACTGGTCGACAATTGTGGAGAAACTGGACAGGGACGACGGCGATTGGCCGCGAATGTCGGAGAACGAGGGACGGGATTGGCCGCGAGGAAAGAGACAGACGGTCCCCAGGTAACTCATGTGAGAATGCTGGTCTGGATTTCTGGACTTTTCTACCCTTAAAACCCTAAAGGTCACGCTGTACTTGATGACACTGAGCAGCAGAGCCATTTTCAGATACAGTGAAAAGCGAATGGGCTGATGTTTATCTAGTTTAATGAGATCTTACTTGTTTAATCTGTCTCACTTTCAGCACAGCCGGGAGAGGGACACCATGTTCGACGTTCAACAGCACAACAAACCTACCGGCCCGGGCTACAGTCACGTAGTCACTCTGCAATCATGCTGAGGTGGGGGAGCTGAAGCTTCCTGCCCTAAAACATGTCAGCATTTGTTTTCTCCTTGAGCAGGATCATAGCAGCACGCCACAGTCGGCCGATTCACAAAATCAGAGGGATCCTTGTCCGGTTTTGGAAACTGCACAACCACGGCACACGGCTCAAACCAGGAGTTATTCTGCAGCATCAACTAAACCTCCAATCGTCTGACACCTGATTCCCTTTATCTTCTGCTTCTCTGATCCATCACTGGATTAAACCTGTTTGATACTAACTGGTCTCAGCTCAACTGTTGGAAGTAGCATTTGTGAACACACCAACATCAACGCTGATGTTAACACTGACAATACTTCAACATGGTGTTAACCTGTACATTTAAAGGGGATCAGCTCTTTAGAATAATTGCTGTCATCATCACCACTAGATGGAAAATTAAACTAACACACACAAGGCATGGTGGTGTTCAACAGCAAGTGCTTGCTGGACGCTGGGTTCTTCAGTCTCAAGGAAACCAGGCTTCAGATTTGGTTAGTGCTCATCACTGCACATGCACCCAGAAGATCCTTTAAATATTTAGTGCAACATCATTTTCTTAACTGGAATTTTATCCAGAAAATCAACTAACATGGTTAATGTTGGATAAAAACCAGGCTCCCCAGAGCTGTCACAAGCAACAACTGACACGAGCAGGTTAGGTTTTAGCTTAGGCCGTCACTCACCTCCCAGGATCGGTTTTCATGGTCCTTCGGAATCTAGATGTGGTCAACCTGGAAGCTTCATATGGCAATCTTTAGAAGAGGCATTCCCCCCCCCCTTCAAGAACAAAGATTATGGATCTCTGTCCCACCATCCAGCAGCCAATATGGCCTGTTTGTGTTTGTGCCGGCGAGGGAGGAAAGGTTCGAGCTCTGGTTCTACGTCCTAAGCTGCCTGCGTGTTTCTGCGGTGGACTGGACTAACACCTGAGAACCTGGCGCTCAGAGTTTAAAGGGCGGTGAATGACGGCTACGCCCACTTCGACCGGCCTCTGGTTGATGATCGGCTCAGCCTTTTTCATAGGTCATTTCCTTTTCCCGTGTTATTCGTCGATTATAAATAAATCCCAAGGTTGAGAAGAAAATAAAATGCATTGGGTTTTTTTTTTTTCACATTTGCTGCACATTTTGTCATCTAATGTGGATTGTGAATTCAATTAATCATGGACAGATAGATAAGAAACTCTACTTTATTTGTCCCACAACGGGGAAATTGCATTGTCGCAACAGCAAAGTACAAGTACACAGCAGAGTGCCAGAGGTAGCAAAGACGGGAGATAAATAAGAAATGAAAAATATTAAAAAAGTACTAAGTGGCTATGGGTGTGCACAGTTTATGGGCATCGATGGATAAATAAATAAATATCAGGTAAAGTGACTACAGCATATTGCACTGGTGTGATTTACCTTATACTACAGTATTGCACATGTTCACAGCAGATGGATGACAAATGTACAGTGTTAGTCATGTTCATTGTAGAGTCTGACAGCGGCAGGAAGGAAAGACCTGCAGAATCTCTCCTGCTTCACACAGCGAGGGCGGATCAGTCTGTCACTGAAGTTGCTCTCCGGGGCAGACAGGGCCTCCTGCAGAGGCAGAGGGTGAGGGTGAGACTCATGGACCAGCATAGATGTTAGTTTAGCCAGGACCCTTCTGTCCCCCACCTCCCTCACTGAGTCCAGAGGACAGCCCAGGACAGAGCTGGAGCGCTACGAGGAGCCAGAGGACATTGAGCTGCAATTATTTGTGATACATATTTGTCACTTGCAAGTGTTTACAACCCTGACATATGCACATAGAAAAAATTAAAATACAGCCAGGATGTTGCTGATGGTCCTGAAATGCTGCGCTTGATAGTGAACATGTAATATACTAATATAGAATAACAGAGTCATTGCTATTATTGGTACCTGAGAAGGCCAAAAGGGGCTGCATTTTGCATTGAGGATATTATAACAATGAATTCAAGCCTGTTTTGGAAGTTTTGCACTGCACCTGCCACTAGATGGAAGCAAACTATGTCATGATTATGTTACTGGTATGTGGCTTCATAATGCAGAAATGTGATACCAATCTTCTAATATCAAACGCACTGTCATCTGTGTGTAGTGCTTCCTTTGATTCTGCTTTTTTCCTATCCGTTCCCATCTGAAATTAGCATAAATATTTGACCAGTTACACCATTCACAGCCAGACCAGCGTTATGTAGTGACTGGTATTAATTTAAATTGGTCATAGTTGGTTTATGCATATTTTCACAGCAGGAGGAGCATTGTGTTAATAGTGACATTAGCCAAGTGTCCACTCTCAGTAAGTAGCCTAGTAAGCCCTTAAGAACCATTAATATTAGCTGGGAAAAAACGAAAGGGAATGCATCATCAGTGGTACCTGAGCTTTTCCTAAATCCAAATGCCTGCTGTAAAAGAGTCCCTTATCTTAGAGGTCCGAAACTAGCTACTCCGCAATTTATCAGTCACATGCACATGGATGTCAGCGACTCACTAAGCTAACCTGCCTGAGCGATCCAGCGCAACTTTGAACCTCCAAAAAACAAAAAAAAGATCGGGAGTTGTCAACCTCTGCCATCCTCCTCCATCGGGACCGGGATATATATGCGCGGTCAGCTATCACCGTAGCCCTGTCTATTCTATTCTACCCGGGGCCGAGACGGGATGCGCGCGCAGCCTAGCTACTACGGTAACACCAACGGAGGCGGAGGCAGCGGCGAGCCCACAACTCACCAACAGACAAGATGGCCTCCAGTTCTATTTATGGGCTATCGCGGCCCACCCGGTCACACTGACGGTGCCCGTTTTTTTCCTCTGAGCGTTCACATGCCTCAAACACTCGCCCTATGATAGTCACCTGGCAGGTGCTGTTTTCGGATTCACAATTGCTTTTATTGTTAGTAAATCAGCTTGCTTTTACTTGATCACTCTGCCCCTTGGAATTATGGGTATTTTCAGAACGTCACAGTTCAATCGAATGGACGCTATTCAACGTGCCCAAGACGTAAACAAGGAAACGAACCTTTAGCACTTATACGCTGATTGCTGAGGCGGCTGTAAAGACAAACTATGTTTTTTCTGAGCGAAGCTGCCTTTGCAGCTGTTCCTTTGTTTTTTCTCCTGCAAATATCAGCCATCAGATCCTCTTATATTTATGTCACGGTTTCAATAGCACCGCTGTGCGCGGGGATCGATCCCTCTCCCACACAGCGCTACGAGGAGCCAGAGGACATTGAGCTGCAATACTATTTTCAGGCACGGCAAAAAGCTAACGGGCTCGGTGGCGTCCTCCCAACATTTACAGTGGCCTGATGGTAAAACCCTGTTTTGGACAAAGCGGGTCCCACGTGTAACTATCCTCATCAGTCAATCTACCAACTTTTTTTTGATTATTCCCTTAATCTCACAGTTTCCTATTAATCTGGGCCTAAACATCATTTTTCTAATTAGTTGGCTATTCTGCTAACAATGTCCACTGCATTTCTTCCAGAAAGGCTATTTATTGCATTTATCTTTTCTTTTTTTACATGAAATATGTGAATCACGGAGCCTTTCCAAACTCCTGTCTAATGACACTGACAGACGTGATCAACCTCATTCATCTTTACTGAATAAATCTCTACTTTGGGGTCATTAGATAAAAGTTTGGAAAGGCCGAAACATTTCGTTTGGATTTGTAGGTCTAGTTAGTCTGGCTGTAGCGTTAGTTTACGCTTCCGCTGAGTTCTTGTCTGAAACAGCAGACTCCACCCAGGCACGGACACCGACCAACAACCGAAAAAGAAAAACTCACCGACGTAGAAACTTACGCTGCTGTCACACAGTCCGACAACCTGGCTCCAAATCCTTTCGGATGAAGTCTCCCTTTCAGCACACGTGGGAGAGGGAGCCGCCATTAACACCGACGATGAACGTATTGAGATGCAATCCACGCAAATCTACGTCCTGTCGTCACCGATTACGTCAAGGCGTCGTTCCGGCCATAAACGTGCTGTATTACATCGACGCTACTAAAGCTGAAGTAATCTCAAGTGTGATATGCACTGTTACTCCCCTGTGTTTTGACAAGGCCATGTCTAATACCGTCGAGTTTAGTTTCTTATATTGAATGTATTTCTTAAATATAACAAACTATATCAGAAAAGCTGTTGTGTTGAACTCATGTGAGAATGCTGGTCTGGATTTCTGCACTTTTCTACCCTTAAAACCCTAAAGGTCACGCTGTACTTGATGACACTGAGCAGCAGAGCCATTTTCAGATACAGTGAAAAGCGAATGGGCTGATGTTTATCTAGTTTAATGAGATCTTACTTGTTTAATCTGTCTCACTTTCAGCACAGCCGGGAGAGGGACACCATGTTCGACGTTCAACAGCACAACAAACCTACCGGCCCGGGCTACAGTCACGTAGTCACTCTGCAATCATGCTGAGGTGGGGGAGCTGAAGCTTCCTGCCCTAAAACATGTCAGCATTTGTTTTCTCCTTGAGCAGGATCATAGCAGCACGCCACAGTCGGCCGATTCACAAAATCAGAGGGATCCTTGTCCGGTTTTGGAAACTGCACAACCACGGCACACGGCTCAAACCAGGAGTTATTCTGCAGCATCAACTAAACCTCCAATCGTCTGACACCTGATTCCCTTTATCTTCTGCTTCTCTGATCCATCACTGGATTAAACCTGTTTGATACTAACTGGTCTCAGCTCAACTGTTGGAAGTAGCATTTGTGAACACACCAACATCAACGCTGATGTTAACACTGACAATACTTCAACATGGTGTTAACCTGTACATTTAAAGGGGATCAGCTCTTTAGAATAATTGCTGTCATCATCACCACTAGATGGAAAATTAAACTAACACACACAAGGCATGGTGGTGTTCAACAGCAAGTGCTTGCTGGACGCTGGGTTCTTCAGTCTCAAGGAAACCAGGCTTCAGATTTGGTTAGTGCTCATCACTGCACATGCACCCAGAAGATCCTTTAAATATTTAGTGCAACATCATTTTCTTAACTGGAATTTTATCCAGAAAATCAACTAACATGGTTAATGTTGGATAAAAACCAGGCTCCCCAGAGCTGTCACAAGCAACAACTGACACGAGCAGGTTAGGTTTTAGCTTAGGCCGTCACTCACCTCCCAGGATCGGTTTTCATGGTCCTTCGGAATCTAGATGTGGTCAACCTGGAAGCTTCATATGGCAATCTTTAGAAGAGGCATTCCCCCCCCCCTTCAAGAACAAAGATTATGGATCTCTGTCCCACCATCCAGCAGCCAATATGGCCTGTTTGTGTTTGTGCCGGCGAGGGAGGAAAGGTTCGAGCTCTGGTTCTACGTCCTAAGCTGCCTGCGTGTTTCTGCGGTGGACTGGACTAACACCTGAGAACCTGGCGCTCAGAGTTTAAAGGGCGGTGAATGACGGCTACGCCCACTTCGACCGGCCTCTGGTTGATGATCGGCTCAGCCTTTTTCATAGGTCATTTCCTTTTCCCGTGTTATTCGTCGATTATAAATAAATCCCAAGGTTGAGAAGAAAATAAAATGCATTGGGTTTTTTTTTTTTCACATTTGCTGCACATTTTGTCATCTAATGTGGATTGTGAATTCAATTAATCATGGACAGATAGATAAGAAACTCTACTTTATTTGTCCCACAACGGGGAAATTGCATTGTCGCAACAGCAAAGTACAAGTACACAGCAGAGTGCCAGAGGTAGCAAAGACGGGAGATAAATAAGAAATGAAAAATATTAAAAAAGTACTAAGTGGCTATGGGTGTGCACAGTTTATGGGCATCGATGGATAAATAAATAAATATCAGGTAAAGTGACTACAGCATATTGCACTGGTGTGATTTACCTTATACTACAGTATTGCACATGTTCACAGCAGATGGATGACAAATGTACAGTGTTAGTCATGTTCATTGTAGAGTCTGACAGCGGCAGGAAGGAAAGACCTGCAGAATCTCTCCTGCTTCACACAGCGAGGGCGGATCAGTCTGTCACTGAAGTTGCTCTCCGGGGCAGACAGGGCCTCCTGCAGAGGCAGAGGGTGAGGGTGAGACTCATGGACCAGCATAGATGTTAGTTTAGCCAGGACCCTTCTGTCCCCCACCTCCCTCACTGAGTCCAGAGGACAGCCCAGGACAGAGCTGGAGCGCTACGAGGAGCCAGAGGACATTGAGCTGCAATTATTTGTGATACATATTTGTCACTTGCAAGTGTTTACAACCCTGACATATGCACATAGAAAAAATTAAAATACAGCCAGGATGTTGCTGATGGTCCTGAAATGCTGCGCTTGATAGTGAACATGTAATATACTAATATAGAATAACAGAGTCATTGCTATTATTGGTACCTGAGAAGGCCAAAAGGGGCTGCATTTTGCATTGAGGATATTATAACAATGAATTCAAGCCTGTTTTGGAAGTTTTGCACTGCACCTGCCACTAGATGGAAGCAAACTATGTCATGATCATGTTACTGGTATGTGGCTTCATAATGCAGAAATGTGATACCAATCTTCTAATATCAAACGCACTGTCATCTGTGTGTAGTGCTTCCTTTGATTCTGCTTTTTTCCTATCCGTTCCCATCTGAAATTAGCATAAATATTTGACCAGTTACACCATTCACAGCCAGACCAGCGTTATGTAGTGACTGGTATTAATTTAAACTGGTCATAGTTGGTTTATGCATATTTTCACAGCAGGAGGAGCATTGTGTTAATAGTGACATTAGCCAAGTGTCCACTCTCAGTAAGTAGCCTAGTAAGCCCTTAAGAACCATTAATATTAGCTGGGAAAAAACGAAAGCGAATGCATCATCAGTGGTACCTGAGCTTTTCCTAAATCCAAATGCCTGCTGTAAAAGAGTCCCTTATCTTAGAGGTCCGAAACTAGCTACTCCGCAATTTATCAGTCACATGCACATGGATGTCAGCGACTCACTAAGCTAACCTGCCTGAGCGATCCAGCGCAACTTTGAACCTCCAAAAAACAAAAAAAAGATCGGGAGTTGTCAACCTCTGCCATCCTCCTCCATCGGGACCGGGATATATATGCGCGGTCAGCTATCACCGTAGCCCTGTCTATTCTATTCTACCCGGGGCCGAGACGGGATGCGCGCGCAGCCTAGCTACTACGGTAACACCAACGGAGGCGGAGGCAGCGGCGAGCCCACAACTCACCAACAGACAAGATGGCCTCCAGTTCTATTTATGGGCTATCGCGGCCCACCCGGTCACACTGACGGTGCCCGTTTTTTTCCTCTGAGCGTTCACATGCCTCAAACACTCGCCCTATGATAGTCACCTGGCAGGTGCTGTTTTCGGATTCACAATTGCTTTTATTGTTAGTAAATCAGCTTGCTTTTACTTGATCACTCTGCCCCTTGGAATTATGGGTATTTTCAGAACGTCACAGTTCAATCGAATGGACGCTATTCAACGTGCCCAAGACGTAAACAAGGAAACGAACCTTTAGCACTTATACGCTGATTGCTGAGGCGGCTGTAAAGACAAACTATGTTTTTTCTGAGCGAAGCTGCCTTTGCAGCTGTTCCTTTGTTTTTTCTCCTGCAAATATCAGCCATCAGATCCTCTTATATTTATGTCACGGTTTCAATAGCACCGCTGTGCGCGGGGATCGATCCCTCTCCCACACAGCGCTACGAGGAGCCAGAGGACATTGAGCTGCAATACTATTTTCAGGCACGGCAAAAAGCTAACGGGCTCGGTGGCGTCCTCCCAACATTTACAGTGGCCTGATGGTAAAACCCTGTTTTGGACAAAGCGGGTCCCACGTGTAACTATCCTCATCAGTCAATCTACCAACTTTTTTTGATTATTCCCTTAATCTCACAGTTTCCTATTAATCTGGGCCTAAACATCATTTTTCTAATTAGTTGGTTATTCTGCTAACAATGTCCACTGCATTTCTTCCAGAAAGGCTATTTATTGCATTTATCTTTTCTTTTTTTACATGAAATATGTGAATCACGGAGCCTTTCCAAACTCCTGTCTAATGACACTGACAGACGTGATCAACCTCATTCATCTTTACTGAATAAATCTCTACTTTGGGGTCATTAGATAAAAGTTTGGAAAGGCCGAAACATTTCGTTTGGATTTGTAGGTCTAGTTAGTCTGGCTGTAGCGTTAGTTTACGCTTCCGCTGAGTTCTTGTCTGAAACAGCAGACTCCACCCAGGCACGGACACCGACCAACAACCGAAAAAGAAAAACTCACCGACGTAGAAACTTACGCTGCTGTCACACAGTCCGACAACCTGGCTCCAAATCCTTTCGGATGAAGTCTCCCTTTCAGCACACGTGGGAGAGGGAGCCGCCATTAACACCGACGATGAGCTTTGAGG